>NC_056731.1:1673559186-1673616686 GCF_019279795.1 Protopterus annectens | reverse complement strand
GTTACATTGAAAAAACAGTAAATAGAACAAAAATTAAAAAAAATATATATATATACATATAGAAGTATATAAAATATATAAGCATATATATAATATAATAATATAAATATTGATCTCCATATTCAATATATTATCATACTTTTGAATAGAAAAAACACTATTGATTATTAACTTTAAACTATACATAAATAGATATCAAAAAGTATATAATCTCGTACAACTACATATACCCATTGAAGAGTATGACAAAATTGTTATTAGATATGGACTAAAAAACTGTTAGGAAAAAATAAAAATAAATAAAGAAGGAAAAAAGATTGATGAATTTTTGCACACTGCAGTTATAAATGGGAATATACCAGATTCCCTGAATAGACAACTGACAGTGGACAATCCAAAACCCCAGAGGTTCTACATTCTCCCCAAAATTCACAAAACTATATATAACCCCCCCCCCGGAAGACCCATTTTCTCAGGATGTGGATCGTTGATGGAACCTTTGTCTGTTTATTTGGAACAACAATTAAAACCTTTGTTAGGACTTGTTAGAGCCAGGCTTAAAGATTCTCGTGATTTTTTTATGTCTCATGGATGATTTGCAAGTTGACCCTGATTATTTTCTTTGCACACTTGATGTGCAATCATTATACACAAACATTCCGCACCATGGTGGTATATCAGCTCTTAGACACTGGCTTAACTTTTATGGGAAATACAGCCATACCCACATTGAATTCTTGATTGCCTTGGTAAAGATAATATTGGAATATAATGCTTTCTACTTTTGTAGTGACTGTTATTTACAAATGAGAGGAATTGCCATGGGCACCACATTTGCACCCATCTATGTGGACCTGAATATGGGGCGTCTTGAGTGGCAACTAATATATTCGGATAAAATTTTTTAAAGAAAGAATTGGTAATGTGGCATCACTATTTGGACGACTGCTGGGGTGTCTGTTCTGGAAATTTGGAAGGTTGGATGGATTTTGTAAAACATCTCAATTCTAATACTCTTGGTTTAAAATTCACTGATAGAATAGAGATGAACAATATTGATTTTTTTGGATGTAGAGGTTACTAAAGCAACAAATTGTACTATTAATACAGGCCTTTTTTGTAAACAGTTTACTAAGAATGTTATATTAGAGGCAACTAGTTACCATCCAAAACATATCACTCATAATATACCTAAGTCGCAGTTTTGCAGACTTAGATGTATATGTAATGAACAAGAAGATTACGAGATGGAATTGAATAATATGAGTGACAGATTAATCAAAAGAGGTTATGATAAACATAACATCCATATACAAAAATCAATGGCTCTCAACTATTCCAGGCATGAATTTTTGAAATCAACCAACTTCAATTCAGATTCAGATAACTCCAACATATTTAGATCTAGATCCAATCAGAATATTAGATTTGTGGTTAATTATGGCACCAATCTTTTTAAGATACATACTGTTATAGATAACCATTGGGAAGTGCTCCAATCAGATCCTTTTTCTGACCAGCTTTTGGATTCTAGATGTTTGTATAGTTTTAGATGGGGTAAGAACTCAGGGGAATCCCTTTCTTGGTTTAAACAGATTCATTGGACTAAGGATGATATATCTAGAGACTTGCCAACTGGTTCACATGCCTGAGGTAATTGTGTATACTGTAAGGTGATGTCACGAACCAAATCTTCCACTTCTGTTAATACCTCTAAAGTCTTTGATATTAAACATCTTATCACTTGTTGCACAGAATGGGAGATATACATGGCAGTATACCAATGTGATGCCTTTTACATCGGAAAAACCTCTAGAAGTTTTAAGAGCAGGATTGCTTTACATTTCAGTGATATCAATTGTAAACATGTAAGAAGTGCTCTGTATAAACACTTATATCATCATAATACTGCTTCATTTCTCTTTGTTGGTATTGATGCTATCAAGGGTAGTAGATTATCTGATTCAAGCAAACATGAAATTTTGGATAAAAAAGAAAGAATGTGGATGATTAAACTTGTGGCTTTGTACAAACCTGGTCTCAATGATCATTGGTAACTTAATTACCCTCCCCACTTTTTTTCCTTCTTTATTTATTTTTATTTTTTCCTAACAGATTTTTAGACCATATCTAATAACTGTTTTGTCATACTCATCAGTGGGTATATGTAGTTGTACGAGATTATATACTTTTTGATATCTATTTATGTATAGTTTAAAGTTAATATTCAATAGGGTTTTTTTCTATTTAAAAGTATGATAATATATTGAATATGGAGATCAATATTTATATTATTATATTATATATATGCTTATATATTTTATATACTTATATATGTATACATATTTTTTTTTTAATTTTTGTTCTATTTACTATTTTTTCAATGTAACTGTTATTGTCTGAAATCTTCTCACTATAAAGCATGGACAGGTGTGATGCTTACTTGTAATTTTACACTGACGATGCCAGGGGCAAAATCGGTCACCAATCTGTGTTTTTCTTCAATTGAGCCGAATGGCTGCATGATGGAGCTACCTGAATGTTTGTTCCGTTTAATATTAAAAGTACTTTTATACCTCTAAAGTGCTTTTTGCGTCTTATTACTTCATCTGATATTGGATTTACTACTTTGAGTGCTGGAATTCCTTTTTTGGAACTATATATATATATATATATATATATATATATATATATATATATATATATGTGTGTGTGTGTGTGTGTGTGTGTGTGTGTGTGTGTGTGTGTGTGTGTGTATGTCTACATATATACAAACGCACACACACACATATATGTATGTAAATACATGTTCCCTATATTACCATCACAGTGCTGCATGCTATGTGTGAGGGAACTGCACACATACCAATATGCACAGATATATACAGCTGTAAGTGTGTGCAACAAGGATGGGTATGTCACATGTGAACCCCTTGTTGGGACCACATTGCCCTTGTCTGTGAAGTAGGGAATGGGAATATAGGGAAGGATAGCAGGTATATTTGTGGAGGTTGTTCGGGTTGGTAGATATAGAGGACAGCCTACAGGGATGGTATATGACACATGTGTTGGGTAAACACCTTGGATGGTGTGTGTGGTCTGTGATGTGGAAGCCCTATGAGCCCCCATATGGAAACAATGGGAAAAACACCCTCACCCATTGCTAGTCACAACAGCAGTCCACGGCCCTGAAGGTGCCTGTCCTGTAGGCTGTGCAGGAGGAGCATGTGGACCCTGTGATTGTGTACTGGGTGCCTCAAGGTGCTGTAGCACATCCCACAAGTGTTTGTGGAGTCCCCTATGGAACAAACTTTGGACCTGACATCGGGTGACAGGATCATGTCTGTGTGTGTCCCTTGGGGGGTCCAAAATCCTCTGAGGTGGTTCCACCTGAAGATAGTGCTGGACCAGCAGAGGGTGGATCCTACATGTGATGTGGCCTGGTAACATGGCCAGGTAAGGTGGGAGAGGTGGTTCTGCTGGCAACTATTCCCTAAATATGCTATTGTGTCACTGTTATAGAACATATGTGAGTAGTAACAATCCACAAAATCCCAGAACATGTCCAACAGCATGCATAGATATCCCCAATAACACAGAATGACAGATGTACAGAAATCACATAGCAAGCATACCACATGCATATATGGAACCATAGTGGCCCTGACAATGGCATGCAGGTGAAATAGTCTGTAACAGGCCAGCAGTGATAGTGTCCACACAGGGAACATGGCTACAAACACATAGCACAAGGTGTGGTACAATACAATATATGTCCCGATGGTAGGTAAGCTGTAGCCATACCTATTGAGTTGTATGAACAGTTTTTTGTCACTGATATGGTGAGGGGGTGACAGAGATGTGTATTAGGAACTATGGTAACCTTGCTGTATGAGGTGCTCAGACCTGTTTCCATCTTTATGTCTTTCAGGCAAGATGTCCCACGGCCGTTTACCCGGGTATTCAGCGGTGGAAAATGAGGTTGTCTTGAGCTACCTAATACAGCACTATCTAGTTCTGTTCAGCAGGGTTGCCCATGAGCAGCAGGAGTGGACCACCCTGTAGAATGATCTAGTCCACAGGTCAATGATGTTGGCCTGCATAACTGCAGTTATGAGGAGGTCCAGCATCATTGCTCTGACCTGCTTTGCAATGCATGTTGAGGAGCTCCTCGCCAGCCTCATGGCACCTGCCTGCCCGCACACCCAACAACTGGCAGAGACCATTGTGGAGGTGGGGGCTACCCACACACCAGCTGAGGAGCATGCAGATAAGACCACAGGGCACATCAGTAGACCACTGTTGTATATGCATCCACATCTGTACAGGTAGATCATGCATATGTGAGATGTCATATATATAGTCTGTTGCTGCATAATAAACAGATGTGCAGAAGCAGTAGTACTGTGGACTTGTACTGTTGATGTACTGTAATGCTGCACCCACCTTGGAGCAATGCCACAGCTGTGGCTACTCACATCACATTTCTCACACTCTTATGTAGGTCCCTCTGGTATACCACCAAGGCAGCAGCCTGTAGCTGGTCAGTATGGTTTATGTTCATGCTTTCCAGCACACTGGCCATATAATGGCTATGGCATATTCCATGCACACATCTAACACACCTACCCATAATGCATGCCACACATGTTCACGTATTGTTACTGTTAAATTCACTGCATCACAGTGGTGATCATAATGGGGTATCTGAAGAGTATGCCAGACACCTGAAAGATAACTAACATCCTGTCATTGCAAAATGTGTCCACAGAGATGAAAATAATGGTGGAACACATGGCTTAGAATAGGGACATGTGTGAAACATCACCCTTATACAGTGCAACAACAGTGTATATATCAGTATTACAATGGCAACTGTTACAGATCTTACACTATGACATAACATAATACTGTGTTCCAAATTATTAGCTAGGACTAGGCTGTTACACGTGGCATTCAGTGTATGGGACACTGCAAACTGACACACGTGTAAGCCATACTTGTCAAGCATCTGCAAAAAGGCTGAAGGTGGGGAGGGTGTGTCAGCAAGACACACCAGTGCACTGCAGTGGGGCTCCTAAGGATGCTAAGAATGGCTGTATCTGCACACAGACAGGTTCAGGAACTGTGTCAGACATAACCCTACCCTCACAGCAATACTGCTGGCAGTGTGTGAACACCAAGGGATGTGCACATGAGTAGACCTTGCAACCATGCAGAGTTGGGGGACATGTGTAGGGCAGACTGACCATATACTGGCAAATGCAGATGGCCCATGCTAGTATACCCCTGCCAGAAATGGTGACTGCTGTAGTACACATAACACTAGGTGTAACAAACCATCATGATAAGGGCATGCACACATATGCACCCATGGAGTGTATGCATCGTGGTCAGCATCTGCACACCTAACACATTTCTTAGACACTGCATGTGAATGTACAGGACATATGTCACATATCAGGCTCATGTACTGTTAATATATGTGGTGATGTGGTCCCATGGCAGATCAAGGAAGAGTGCGTCATATCATTAAGACTGTGTACACTCCCCATAGCTATGGTATGGTCTGACGGTTGTCAGTGTAATAGTATTGGATTGGTCATACATGCATCGCTGATGTTGAGATCTGTAAACCAGACATCAGGCATTCATAAATGACTTCTGTCCACATATCATCCCAGGTATGTGTCGCTGAAACACATAGGGGATGTGAGCATCAGAGCAGACATAACTGACACAGTAATACATATTCAGCAATGGTCTGTACACCTGTGAGGTTTGGTGCAGAGTACCTGGCAGGGTGCTGAACAGGTGCACTGCAATACTGTGTACATGGGTGCAGTGTTTACAGGGAAAGGACAATCACCTACTAACACATCCCATGCATCACTCACATGTATACTGTTGCTAACATGGATTGACTATAGCTGCACTGCATGCTGTTGAATGTATGTTATGCATGTTGATAGATGGGTAATGGGAGGAATGTGTGTACTATCTTTGTGCAACCTCACCTGTATATGTGTGTGTGTGTGTGTGGGGGGGTTATTTTGTCTGTAAGTGCAATCTGATGGAGTGGAGGGGGGGTTGATGCATGTAGGATGTGTGTGTGTGTGTGTGTGTGGGGGGGGGTGTCCATGTATGCACATGTGTGACTGTGGGTTTTTTTCATACAGCAGTACTTCCCTTTGGAATTGTGCAGTTCATGGACATGGACTGACACATGAGACACTAGGAATACTTGTCTGATATGTAATCACAGGGCAACTGATAGTATAATAAGGTCTGTAGAATGGAACATGGATTGGGAGGGAAAGTAGACACCAGGTACACCCTTAATATTGCAATCAGCAGATAGGTGAATGACTACCCATGTCTGCAGCACTACAGATGCATTGGGAAATTACCAGACAACACCAGGGAGTGTATTCATATATTACTGCTGTCCACATGATAGGTTGATTGAGCAGCAGATTTGGCATGTACTGAGCAATACTTGCACATGGCACTCCAGTGCATGACATTATGGAGGTAACGTAGTAGCCCCTAACATATAGGGGCCATGCTGACTATGTCTGGACATACAATGGATGACAGCAATGAGGCCATGTAAAACCTACTCCACTCAAGTCAAGGAGGTAATGGAGTAACAGGTCTTGTGTTGTCTAGGCATTTAGAGGAATGATATGTTAATGAGTGGTATTAATGAGTGTATGTTATCAAGTGTGATGCAGGATGGGGAACTTATGTGAATAAACGTGGGACTGTCTGTAAAATCAGGGACAGGTAGGTATTAAGGTGGAATGTGTGTGTGTGTGTGTGTGTGTGTGTGTGTGTGTGTGTGTGTGTGTGTGTGTGTGTGTGTGTGTGTGTGTGTGTGTGTGTGTGTGTGTGTCTATTGTTATGCAATACTGTACAGGTCTTAAAGGGTGTTTCTTGTTTTCCCTACAGGTGATGTGGTAGGTCAGGGTCCCTCCTGCATGCAATCTGATGTTGGTGTCCATACAGATACCAAAGATGATGATAGTACTGTTGAGGCACAGGCGAGGTTGTCAGGGGCAAAACCTGCACCATCGCTTGATACCCCCTTCTTACCACCCCAACACTGCACACAGTTACAGTGTCTATACATACCCCATCACCAGTGGCCATAGCAGAGGGACAGTTGGCGGTAGGTGGCAGTGTACAGGAGAGTGTGGTATCTATGCCTACTGTGTCTGGTTACAGCAGGCATAGCCAGATGTCTGGCAGAGCACCACATAGGCAGATGTACCAGGGTGCTTGTGGTAGGACAGCTGGACATCATGCCTCTGGCAGAAGCACCACAACTGGTACCACCAGGTGCATGTTTCAGACTGTCATGGGGGCCAGGCACTTATGAAACTGTACACCAGACAGGGCCTGAGGCTGCAGAGGGCTGCTCTCACATCTGCAAGCGACAACTTCCATGAACTGTCTGGTGCCCTCCGTGATTATACTGAGGTTATGGATAGTTGTTTGGATGAGATGGTGGGCCTCACTGACCATGGTTTGTCCATGCTTGAACATGTGGTGTGAGTGTGGCGACGGCCACGTGGACAAAGTCCAGCAACACCAACAGCTGGTGGTCAACGTGGATGTGCTAGGGAACCCAGGTGCACCCTTAGTGGCATTACCATCCCCAGCACTGCAGGGGAGGGGTTCTGTCCACACCACACCACAGCAGGCCATGTGCACGTGGCCCTGGCCAGTCCCAGGAGGGACCTGGTTCCAGCAAACATTTCTCATCATCAGGGGAGAGTAGCACATCAAGGCCTGTACCTGGATGTGCCCATGGAACCCCTGGCAGGCACAATCTGCATGCCCATGGCCAGAGGTGGTGAGCTGCACACCCTGCCAGGTATGGTCTGCAGCTGTCAAACAATCACATGTATAGGGAGCCACATGGCAAAACTGTGTGCATGCATACCCACACACTATACAAACACACCTAGGGCAACCCTGTGCTAACACACACCAAATCACCATGCCCATTTCAACTAATTACACCCCTCACCCACACTTGTTGGCAAATGCATGGCCCACCCTTGGTCTCTGACAAACCAACAACACACCCTGTGCATATGATGATACCTGTGCCACATCCCTGTCATCCATAACATCAATGCAGGGACAGGGTAATATGGGTCTGATGCACACATTGACTGTACTACAGTGTACCAATGCACTGCAGTGTAACATGTTGGCAGGATTAATATTTAATGCATACATGTTAGGTAGTGTAGCTGTCCAGCCATGATGTATTATAGCTATTAGTAACACTGACTGATTGTGGTCTCCTTAATGTTATCCACTTGTGTTGTAGGTGTACATGTGTCAGCAGGAGAATGGTCTGCAGTCATATTCCACAAGGGGTATGGCACTGTGGTGACACCATGGCTGTGACATATCCTGGGTACAGTTGAACACATGTCAAGGGTTTGTATTTCAGTTACTGCCTGTGCCACATGGACAGGTGACCCGCTGGGACATATATAATCAGCAACCTGATGGAGACCCATCCACATACACACACACTCTTACTTGGCAAGACTGGGACTAAACCCCTACCTAGGTATGTAGTGCTACTGAAGTGTGTGGCTTTCATTGCACACACCACACAGTGTTTAGGGTGAGGTGTGTTCCAGGTTACATGCTACATGCAGAACATCCCCAGGCATGTACATTATGGTAATGGGGGATGTAATAGTTGTATATGGACAATACATAGTGTGACATATGATCATATACACATTAACAGACACATAACAGGCAGACACACATCCGAGAGACCTGAGCCTATTGGTGCTAACTTGTCAGTATGTCCAATGTGTTACAGGTAGGCTGCACACAGCACATGCATAACTGGCTTGGGTTGTAGTATCAGTTACCTGTATGGTTGATGGTGACAGTGGTCACCATACAGTGGTACATGGGACATATACCAGGTGTACCGTGGTGTAATGACAGTGTACACAGCACCCACATCCCACAGTGGATATTGTACTCACTGAAACCCATGATGACAGTCTAACATACCCACCATGACACATTTCCCACAACTGCGATACAACCCATTGTATATTCCAACAGTGGTACTACAAGGATATGCATCTAATGCACATGCCACAGGCATAGTAGGGTGCTGCATTGTCTTGCCTCACCTATGGGCAGCAACAACAGTATCCATACTACTGTGTGGCAATGCATATTGTAATAGGAGTGTATACCCTCCAAATGCTGAACCCTACAGATATACAGACATGCACACATACCCACACACTTGCCAGAATTCAATGGGTATCCCATGCCTATCGACCCATTTGTACAACACTGTTGTGCTGGTACTGCAAGGCTCATGTAGCCATTAGGGAGAGGAGCATAACAAGGTACATGCAATGTCTGTTACAGCAACAGCCACATCTTACTATGGCAATTGGTGTTGCAGTGTTTGTCAATGCCCTCATGGTATTCTCAACTACAGGTGTACTAACACACAGACACTGCTATCCTCAGTAATGCATGTGTATGCATGTGTCAGTACTGGGGTGCATTGCTGCTGGTGGTCATAGGTGTGTACCTGGCTATTGTCCATGGAGAGATGGGTAGTGTAGGGGATGTGTGTACAGTGGTATCATGCCACCTGCCATGTGCCAACAGGCAATCTATCATCAGACACCACTGTGATGACCCTCAGGGTGAGAGTGACATGCATCAGCCAATTCTCTGAGTGCCACCTGCAAATGACCACTGAGGTGATCCAGTTGACATGTATGCAACATGTATTACAACACATGGTTAGTGTCTGTGATGGAGAACTGTACCCCAGCATGTTCTGTTAACTGTGGTAGTGTAGTGGAGGTACCCATGGCATGTGGTGCATATGGGGAGTTGTCTCCTATACGTGCCAGTTATAACACAGCTGGGCAGACATGTCAGTGTCAATCAAGCATAGGTTGCCTGTATGTATCCAAGCTAGATACTTGCCATCTGCATATCTGTACAGGGACGGACAGACATCAGCTTGGCAAGTAGCTATGCAGTAGGATGAATGTGTTAACAAATAGATGTCTGACAACAATATGTATGCCATTACTACATGTTGGAAGCCCTCACTGACATGTGCTGAACAGACGCTAGTCTACAGTTATTTTCCACATGTCAGAAAATTATCCAGTAGGGGATATATACTGTGACACAGCTCACACACCAGGAACATGACAGTGAGGCCTCAGAGTCCAGCTATGCCTGCAGGTGTGCTTGTTGTCAGTACTACATTTTGCACTCTACTCTTGCCTGGGAAAGCACTGTCAACAGTAGTACCACCATGATACACTATATGCCAGTGTGACAGCATGTAACCTGGGTTACTACCCTTGTATGTAATACACTCATATGGATAACAGTGCTGTACAGGTCTTATATACTTGTGTGTCCCAGACACGACACTCACATCCCTTGCTACTGTAATGGCAGCACATAGATGCATGTATTGTACATGGCGTCACATACACTTATTACAGATGTCATTACCCTGCTGTGTTATCAGACTGGGATGTGAGCAATGGTTACCAGGATTGAGCCATGCTTAGCAGGTGTTAGCATTGCTGCAATATAACAGCTCAGCAGATTTGCACAATGGTAAGCGAAGCCTACACTGTGTAAGTGTCCATATGTTTAACTGTAGCTTAGCACCACTTAGCTTTGTGCAAACACAAGCTAACACACTTAAAGCTGCTCAAAACTGCCTTACCCACTCTGTATCTGACAGCCTTTGTTCTGCTCAGCAACAAAATGCACAGCCCTTGCAGGTCCTGAGCCCAGCACCCTGTGCACTATAGTCACAACAGTTAACCACTATGGCATGACAGCTGTGACGACAGTTGTTCTTCCAATATATCTGTCACTGCACGTATTGAATAGTATTGAACAATTGCTTTGACTTCCACACTTGTGTAGTACTTGTTATTGATATTACTGTTGCATCACATATGTTGTTATATCTAAATATACACATATCAGATACATACAGTGAGATACATCTGGGAAGTTATACACAACCGTGATGTTTACACATGACAGGACTATGGATATATACATTTACATATGTAGATATATGTCTACATGTACATACACATATATATTCATATATATGTATGTCTACACATCTGTATAGTGCATCATATATATAGCCATTTGTAGATCTCTCTGTATATGTCTACATGTACATACACATATATATTCATATATATGTATGTCTACACATCTGTATAGTGCATCATATATATAGCCATTTGTAGATCTCTCTGTATATATATATATATATAGAGATAGATAAATAGATAGATAGATAGATCCTATGTATACAGATATACCTATTTATGTTTATTTATATATATATATATATATATATATATATATATATATATATATATAGATAGATATATGTAGATATCTATGACTATATGTGCATACATAGCTAATCAGATATACCTATTTATATTGATATATACGTAGATATCCATAACTACATATGCATATATATCTATATATCTGTATATGTGTAGACATATATTGCTGTGTATATGTTTATATTTGAGTGTTTATATATATATATATATATATATATATATATATATATATATATATATATATATTTCCTTTTCAGATAGCTGACAAATTCTTCTCTATTGTTTAGTCCTAGTGGAAAGCAAGCATTTAGCCTTACTTGCCAGCAGTATTCTAACCACCCTAGTTCTTCTTCAATATTAATAATATTTGCTTCAATGGATACCATTTCAAGTACTATAAATTTAAAGTCTACCTTACATTTGTTTGTTTTATAGTGTTTACATAATGCATTCCTCTCCTCACTGAACTGAATGGCATATTTATGCTCACATATCCTTCTATTTAATTTTAGAGTGGTTCTTCCAACATAATAGGATTTACATTGACTTACAGAAACATAAGTAAACAACATTTTTAGACTTACAACTAAATTGTCACTCTAAACGACTGCAAACTAAAAACTCTAATAAATCAAGAGAAAATGAAAATAATGCTGGAACTACAAATATGAGTAGGTCGTAAACACAGTCGAGTTCACAAGGAGGAAAAAAAGTAATTATTAATGAAAATGGAAGACAGGAGAAAGCGGTGGTGAGCACAATTAAACAACTGACTTATACTAACAAAAATCAAATTGTGGAAGTTTACCAAAGGGTGAATGGTGAAAATAGATCATGGGCCCAAGTGACTGCAAGTAATGCAAATGGAAATACAAATGCCAATAATTATAAGAAGTCAACAAAAATAACTTTGTGAAGAAAGGGCCAAAATGGAAGAACTGGAACCAAAGGAATGCATATGAAGAATGTAAGGTGCTGAGTAGAGGCTGGAATTTTGCACCAGCCCAAAGAGCTGACAAATTATGAACTATCAATGATCTCAGAGACTATGTGAGACTTTTAAATTTTGATATATTGTTTAATAGAAATAACAATGCTGAAAGTAATGCTGTCTGTTATAGACCTAGTAGTTTTAATCCACCCTTGCATAAGGATTTAGAAATGTTCTTAAATATTTGTGAAATGCAAATTATTGAAATTTTAGATAGAAAAGCTGAATTTAAATTTATAATTTAATTAGACATGAAAAAGTAGTGTTTGATTAATTGTTGAACAACAATGACATTTTATTTTTTTAAAAATGACAGAGGATCACATGTTGTATTAGATAGAAATGTGTATGAAGTTAAGATGAAATTGCTGCTAACAGATGATAAGTATTACAAAAAGATAATGCAAGATGTGAAAAGAGGGTATAGATTTATTGACTTATGTATAGAAGAATGGTATAATGCTGGTAGAGTAGATGAAAAAACAAGAAAGAGTCTAGCAAATACTATCCCTAAAATAAGTAAAATGTATGGAATACCCAAAGTTCATAAGGACCTTGAAGAACCCCCACTTAGGCCAATAGTGACTAATAAGAACAGTAAAACAGAAGGTATGTCTGTATTTGTAGATAAGTTCTTACAAAAAAAATCCCACATACCTCTTTGTATATTAGAGACAGTTTCAATTTGCTAGAAAAAATTGAGAAAATAGCAGTAAATGAAAATGATTTGCTTGTAACACTTGATATTAAATCCTTGTACACTATGATACCGAATGAAGAAGGAATGGAAATTGTAAGGATAAAATTATTGCATTCTCAAATGTATTCAACAAACATGGTTGGATTATTAATGGAAATAATAGATATTGTATTAAACTATAACTACATCTCATTCTATGATGAGATTTATATACAAGTTAATGGTGTAGCTATGGGGGCAGCTGTGGCACCCAGTTACGCAAATTTATTTATGCATGGATGGGAAACCATTCATGTGTTACAAAGCAAATATAAAAATAGCATAAAAATGTTTTTTAGATTTATTGATGATGTACTATTAATATGGATAGGTACCTATGAGGAACTAGAAGAATTCTTGGTATATATAAACAATGAGTGCACATACTTAAAATTTACTCTTCATATTAGTGATAAAGAAATTACTTTTTTTGGATGTGTTTTTGTATAAAAAGAATAACAAATTAGTATCTAGAATTTATAAAAAAGAGGTGCAGAACAATATGCATCTGCTCTTCTCTACTATGCTTCCTAAAAACACTAATCTAAGTATAATAAAGGGGAAACTGTCTAGAATAAATGGGTTTACAAACAGTGAAGATGAGTTTTTAGAAGAAGCTAGTTCCTTTTGTAATAGAAAATGAGGATACCCAGAATATGAAGTAAATAAATTATTAGAAGAAAGAACAGAGATGAGGGGAAGAATACAGGATAGAAAAGAAAATAATCCCTTATAAAAGAAAAACTTTTATGGCCATTCAAAACAGCATAGATTCATTAGCTATAAAAAATGTGATAAGAAAAAAACAGGGGACTACTAAGAATAAATACTGATGTTTTTAGAAAAGTAGGTGATAATTCTCTATTTGTACAACTCACGGAAACAGATAGCTGGTGCCAGAGCCATGGCCTGAAGTTAAATGCCAAAAAATGTATAGTCATACCCTTCGGGAAAAACAAGGTAACCCCAAGCTACCATATAGGTGGCAATCCACTAAGCACAGAAGAGGTTATCAGGGACCTGGGGACCCAGGTTGACAGTGGCCTTTCTTTTGACACTCACGTTGCTAAAGTGGTTAGAAAGACCTTCTACATTGCCCACCTGATCATGAAGGGATTCACACCCAGATCTAGTGAGGTCAATGTTCCCCTGTACTCTTCACTTATCAGACCAATGATCGAGTACAATGCCCCATTCGGGATGTATCTCACCTGACATCTGCAGCAATTGGAGAGACCCCAAAAGTTCCTCACCAAAAGAATAAAGGGACTCCAAAATCTGTCATATGCTGCCAGATTGAAGAAACTCCAGCTCTATTCAGTCGCATACCGTCTGCTCAGAGGTGACATGTGCCTGACATACAAGGCCATGTCCAACCCGGAATTAATGGACATGCTCCACCTCAAAAAATCCAAATCCACCAAAACCACTAGAGCAAGTGACTTAAACCTTAGCACGGATATAAATAAGACATGCTGGAGGGATAGATTTATCACTCAGATACTCCCTATGCTATGGAATAAAATCCCGGTCCATGTGAGGCAGTGCACCTCGCTGGCTCTGTTCAAGAGAAATCTTGACCCGTGGATGGGAGATCGTAGGTTTACCCCGGGAATCATCTCTGTGTCACTGCTGGACAGAGGCACAACAAACTAATGGGCACAGTATTTTTTCATATAAGGGGTGGCGTAAGCCACAAAACTTTGGGCTAGGCTTATAAATGCCTTAGGGCAGATAGCCTAGTATAAACCTATGAACCTATGAACCTATAAGAAAATGAAAAAACATTAAAAATTATTTTCAGGGAAAACTGAATAAGCCAAATGAAAGAAGTAACAGAAAATGCGGGATGATTAAATGTTATAATTGTAATATGTGCACTTATATTTTTACAAAAGGAATGAAATAGAAATAGGGGGTAGTAAAGTTAAAATTCCAAGACAATTTAGTTGTAAGTCTAAAAATGTTGTTTATTTATGTTTCTGTAGTCAATGTAAATCCTATTATATTGGAAGAACCGCTCGAGAATTAAATAGAAGGATATATGAGCATAAATATGTCATTCAGTCCGGTGATGAGAGGCATGCATTATGTAAACACTATAATGCAAACCAATGTAAGGTAGACTTGAAATTTGTAGTACTTGATATGGTATCCATTGAAAAAATATTATTAATATTGAAGAATAACTAGGGTGGTTAGAATACTGCTGGCAAGTAAGGCTAAATGCCTGCTTTCCACCAGGGCTAAACAATAGAGAAGAATTTGTCAGGTATCTGAAAAGGAAAGGGTTAAAGCACTAAGAACATGTGTTTTTAGTAAGGTCATGTAATGTTATGTCATGTGATGGTTTTTAAGATATTTAAACATGAATTTTGCTGTTTACTTCAGTCTGAAGAAGTCTTTGTAAAGGAGATAGAAGACAAAAGCGCTTACTTTATTCATATGGGAGCCTGTGGATATATTTTTGCCAATTTTGACTGTTTGTGCTACTTGGCTGCTGTTTGTGACTATATATATATATATATATATATATATATATATATATATATATATATATATATATATATATATATATATATATATATATACACACACACACACACACACACACACACACACACACACACACACACACACACACACACACACACACACACACACACACACACACATATATGTTTACTATATGTCCAGAACATGGAGTGGAGTCCTACCTCAGCACCAAATGGTCCCAACCTCTTAGTGCAAGGGGATGTCATGTTTGTATTGCAGGTATATATGTAGACTGTTGCTACTGTAACAGGGGTTAACAGACATGTTGTGTGTGGGGGGTCAGATCTGCTTTTGACATGTGTGCCATTGGCTACTGACAGACATCCTAAGGACATCATAGTACAGTACCACTGCTAGCAGAGTAATGATCCTGTGGACTACAGCAGAGATTTGACCAATATATGTGGACAGTCTGGCACTCTGTGGTCAGTCCAGAGGTGTACACAAATCCCTTTTGTGCAAGACACGTGGACCACGCCTCACAGTGTGGATGTTAATAGCTATGTACATGGGTATATCACATAAATAATGGACTACATATGCCCACACAGTTTATGCATTCCCACACGCCAGTCTGTCCTGACACATAATACCTGGTGGTATAGTGGTCACATGGCCACATACTACCCAGTAGTTAGTGACATACATCTGTACATAATCCCACCACTTTGTCAAAAATACACAACAGTTATGGTGGCCTGGCAGCAGTATGTCTTGCAAATAACTGGACATAGCACACTGAGTAATTACACTGGGTTACTAGGCATGTCACAAAGCACTATGCAAACTACAGGCAGACTGCCACAACACTGGACTACATTTTGTATGGGAGAATGCAAATATAGCAGGCTCTACATGCATTTCACAGCACAGAGTAACAGACACCTGTGAAAAAGTGCATACCCACAACCAATGAAAACACAGCCACAGCCACATATGGTACAAAAGCTTAATATGACACTATATGGACTGTCCGATAAACACCATCCTCATATGTGCCACTCACACACTAACCCTACATTCACTGGGCATGACACAGTGTGGTCAGAAGCCTGTCTGTGGTATTGGACACGTGTGTGTCTGGCCCTACAGACATGTGAGCAAATAGGGTACCATACACTGGTGCAGCATGTAACATCAGGTAGAACAGGACCAAGAACAATGGCATCTACAACAGTCTGTGCACAGCCCAACGTACATATGCACAATACACATACTGTCGACAATCACCATAAGTACACAGACCCCAGTACTGTACACACAACCACAGAATGCCCAGTTATGTCATCAGAAATAATCCCTACTATACATAACATGTCTATCAGTCTGATATTTGACTGGCTTGTTATGAGGTTTGATGTCAATAAATAATGGTATACAGAACATATGCACCTCTTACTGCATGACATATGTACAAAGATTGACAGACTTGTGACTGGAGCTACAAACACTGGGCCAATATTGGCATGTTGCTGTGATAACCTCATACATTTACTGCTGTACCAGGGTTTGTTGTGACATATGTCCTATGAGGGATATGAAGTCGGTAACTCTCATGGGTGTCACCATGTACTGACTGCAATCCTCACACTATGCTTCTGCAGTTTTCAGATTGGTGTTCTGCGAGTAACACAAGAAACAAAAGGCTCCACACTGCCCAGTCTGCAGACATCCCTACAGATGGGTGTTTCCTCAAACACATAACACTGCCATTACAGATATTAAATCATGTAGACCAGCCATAACCACACACACACTGTTAAACTGACATTACTCCAAATGCAGAAGAGCAACACTTACATTCTGTAGTCATGTCTGGCACATACCCCTCCTGTCTGTTGGCCTGTTTCCACAGTGTATGTTGTTAGAGGTAAACCCCAATACCATCTGTGATGCTGTTTGCCAAACACCAAATTGAGGTCCTGCTCACAGTGAATGAAAAGGCCCAACACCAACATGGATGTTCCTAGATATTGGAGTGTGTTTCCATGCAATTGGCTATAGGAATGTTACCACAACTGTTCCACATGCAATCAGCTAGAGGGAGACTGCAATTCATGCAGAGGTCATCAAGCTGCTCATAAGCATCACTTACAAAACACAAGCTGCTACCTAAGCAAAACAGGTGTACTTCTCCACATCCACCAGAGAGAGAATGAGAGAGACAGACAGAGACAAAGTAAGTCAGAGAGGGGGTGGGAGAGTTAAAACTAAGCATGCTTGTGTCATAAACCTACCAGTACCGGGTTTCAAACCCCTGACTGACTATGTATTGCTATCACATGTCTATGCAGTTATTGCATGCACCACATAGTTTATATGTTGGGGAGCTGTCCAAAGGTATATCTGATGGTGAGTGACATCTGCAACAGCGATAAGGTAGATGTAGTTCATGTGCCTGTCCACATGAACAGGTGTCAATGTCAACACAGCCACACTCTCTCAGGGACTCACACAATTTGACACAGTTGGCAGGGTCAGGGATAGACTTCCTAACTAGCTAGTTTGCCTCAATACAGTAATGCATAGGTATCACATGCACCACAGGGATCATCCAGATGATATATGGGTAAAGGGTATATGAAGGTGTCTGACATCAGACAGCATGCTTCAGTAAGCCAATGTGAGTTGTAGTGAGTGTGAATGTGGTTGAAAGCCTCATACTTCACATACACAGACACAGGGTGCCAGTACTGACATGCATGTGTGTATTGCTTCACAGGTGTGTAGTGGTTGACTGTGCCAGAAGTCTGTACAAGGCTAGGTGAAGGGTATACCTTGGCATCAGGCCACATGACAATGGTCTGCAGTGTGGCTCAGGGGTGTAGTGTCTGGATTGGCCCACATAGGTGGGTATTGTATTCACCATCCAGTCACCTGGGTTACTATTGTGTGTGGCCAGTGCTGTGCAATGCTTGCCATGTATTTGTTCTGTAGTCCATGACACGGACGGTGTCTGGGATGTGCACACATCCCGCATTTATGTTTAGTGAGATGTGGAACTGTATCTGGAGTGTCTGGCCCATGTTGTGTACACAGATTATCATCAGATGTGCCAGTCCTGGCCTCATGTGGCAGGAACTGGTAATGGACACCAGGTTGACTCTGCACCGACATTGATAGCATGATACAAGTATTCTCTTGTGTCAGTGGCATCTGTCCATACAGGGCATGTGTTTAAGGCATGGTATGTCCTTTGTGGGTCACATTTGATGGCACCACAGTTGTTGCAGGCGTCCAGTGGGGAACATATTGAAGGTGCACTGTCTGCAATTATGTGCCTATTGTAGTGATGGGACAGGGTGCCATGCCCTCTGTAGTCCACTGCAATCACACCATGGTTACTATCTGTGGGCAATATGCAGGATACTACCAAAAAATTGGTTGTTGCCTAGGCAAGTGTGTTTGTGTATAAGACATGGGTTGAGAGTGTTCTCTGGATAATACAATGGTTGCTTACTTTGTTCACCAGGCCTTGATGTCACATGTAGAGGTATGGATTGGCACCCCAGCCTCTTGGCTATTTGACATCTGTTATACTTGTAAGTTGGACATTGTGACATATAATAGGCTCACCATATAAGAAATTTGCAAAACCCACTCCAAAATGAGTTCAGTTGTTACACACTCACAGCCACCTCTACACAGGATATGAATGACAAACACAGACACACACAGTTGCCATGTCTGGGATTAGAATGTCTACTGAACTACTATATCACACTACAGCATTACACTGTTATATGATGCACCGTGGAAATTACTGGACTACTCCTTCCCCAAAGGTGTATTTCACTGGGAATGACATCAGCAGGCTTGCCAAAGAAGGGCAATGGAAGTTGTATTGACTGTGAATGGCCTCAAAAGCATTGCTCCCTATGCAGACAAACACATACACAAACACACACACATCAACACTTGCCATTTCTGGGAATAGAATCCCTACCAAACTATTATATCACACTACAGCATTACGCTGTTATAGGACTTACCACAGAGATACCTGGACTATTCCTTCCCCAAAAGTGTATTTCAAAATGAATGACATCAGCAGGCTTGCCAAAGAAGGGCAATGGAGGTTGTATTGACTGTGAATGGCCTCAAAAGCATTGCTCCCTACACAGACAAACACACATCCACACTTGTCATGTCTGGGAATAGAACTTCTACCTAACTAGTTTATCACACTACAGCATTACACAGTTATAGGACATGCCACAGAGATTACTGGGCTACTCATTCCACAAAAGTGTATTTCAAAGTGAATGACATCACCAGGCTTGCCAAAGTAGGGTATTTGAATTCTACTGAGTGTGACTAGCCTAAAAAGCATTGATCCCTACACAGACAAACAGTTGCCATGTATGGGAGTATAACTCCTACCTAACTAGTTTATCACACTACAGCATTACGCAGTTATAGGATGCACCATGGAGATTACTGGTGCTACTTTTTCCCCAAAGGTGTATTTTAAAGTGAATGACATCCACAGGCTTGCCAAAGTAGGGCATTAGAATTGTAGTGAGTGTGACTAGCCTAAAAAGCATTGATCCCTGCACAGACAAATACACACACACACACACACACACACACACACACACACACACACACACACACACACACACACACACACACACACACAGTTGCCATGTCTGGGATTAGAACTCCTACCTAGCTAGGTTAATACACTACATCATTACACGGTTATAGGATGCACCACAGAGATTACTGGGCTGCTTCTTCCCCAAAGGTGTATTTCAAAGTGAATGACATCAGCAGGCTTGCCAAAGTAGGGCATTTGAATTGTAGTGAGTGTGACTAGCGCAAAAAGCATTGCTCCCTATGCACACACACGCACACACGCACACACACACACACACACACGCATGCACACACGCACACACACACACACACACACGCACACACACACATACAGTTGCCACATCTGGGATTAGAACCCCTACCTATCTAGTTTATCATACTACAGCAATATGCAGTTTTAGGACACACCACAAAGATTACTGGGCTATCCCTTCCCCAAAGGTGTATTTCACCTTCCCCAAAGGTGTATTTCACAGTGACTGACATCAGCAGGCTTGTCATAGTAGGACTATGGGGAGGACAGTGTGTGTGCATGGGCCATAACCCATTCATCTAAAGGTAGACACATGACACTCAGGCACACACAGGTTTATATTCTGCAGGTACATATATACAACTACTAGATGACTACTGCCTTGTACAGACATGTTGCACAGTTAACAGTAGTATCCCAGAGTCTATAATGTTGAGGGATTCCAGATGCTAACTTCTATGGTGAGTGACATTTACACATCATGTGGTTGTAGCCATTTGGCTGTGTGCTGGGTAGGACAGGCCTCATGATGGCAAGCTCTTTGTCACTTTCAGTCTCTTCCACCCATATATATATGTGTACTTTTGGCATATTATAGTGTGCTGTCCTTGGATATATGTGTGTATTCCTATCCAATGTGTGTGCAAAGCATGATTGGTGCATATTGAGGAGTGTATGTACTAACATCTGCAACTGTCAGATATGTATGGTCCACTGTTGTTGCCAGACATTGGCTTCATTTCTTTAAGTGTACCAGCATGCCCAGTATGACCTTTCAGTATTTTGTTGTCTGACATTGCCTTCATTTCTCTAAGTGTAGGAGCATGCCCAATTTGCCCTTTTGTATTGAATTTGTGGATCCAATCCAAGTAGATTGTACTCCAGTGGAGACTTTTGTGTTCTACGCCTGCAGCTAGCAAACTGTTTCTGCAGGATATCTGTAGATCAGTTGACCATATGTGGTCAAACTGGCAAGGGATAGTGGGCACTGTAGGTAATTGTGTCTGTGCTGCTTCTGCTACATGGTCCTGGTGCTATCAGGGATATTCAGACATGTGTAGTGTTATACACTGTGATGTTTTATGTCCTCAAGTACTATCAGGTAGAAAGTTTGCTCACAGTAATGTCCTGGGGAACGCAGGGTGAATGCAGCTGTGTCTAGTATTGTGGTCAAATGCCTACATATTCCTGCAAACTAATTCCATTCTGGAAGGGGAGCTGCAGACACTTGCTGCTGGGTCTGTGTAACTGGTTCAGCACCTTGGTAGAGTGGTGCCAGAGGATCCCATACTTGTACATCTATTGATTTGACAGTACTGCCTCATCTTGCTGTGGAAATACCTCACAGCTGTACAGATTCACACAGGTTACCCAGAGGCAAGGGTCATAAGTCAGGACTTTACCCCTATTGTGATTTATGGGCAGGCTTGTAGCCATCCATTTTTGTGTTTGCAGCCAGGGATAGTATGTGCACATGACTGTGTTTCAGAATTCGCACATTCCATGCTGCCCATGCTCCCACCCCCCCCTATTATTCTATCCTCTTCCATACATTATGCAAACATTCTGTGATACTTTCCCTATAGTTATCACCTCATCACAGCAGTGTTTTGGTGTTGGTCCACAGTTCATGCAGTGGGATATGGTGGATATGTTACTGTGGTTTGTCCACATGGCCTTGCATATGGGTTCTCTGGACTGTGTTATGTTCTTATTTGGGAGTCCATGCCATAACATACATTGGCAGTAAGGGTGAGATGCGGGCCTTTGGCAGAGGACTGTAGGCCATTTGGTAGTGATGCAGGCCAGCTGTAGCAGGCCATTGCATTTTGTCAGCCCTACATTACCAGACTGCCATACAGTATATTCCCCTGGGGTGACAGGGTATGTGTGCTAGGTGTTCATGCCAATACTTTCTGTCAGTATTGATCAGGTGGTGTGGATGTTGGCAGGGTGCTTCTTACAGCTAGGGACATACCTGCATGGGACACCTGCACTGCATGCTGCATTCTTTCACTATTGCCATACACAGGTGGGGGTCATATTGTATCCATTCCCAACAGCAGGGATAAGACCAGATAGATACCCATGGGTGGTGGTTGGGTGAGCTGGGTGCATGTGTACTATGGACACTACTTGCATCTGACTCACAGATATGCATGGGACATTCCACTTATGCTGGCTTGTACAGGGACATCAGCTGTTTCTCAATACATCATTCCTATGACCTTTGTGATCTGTGAGTGTTTGGCCAGATGACATCAGTATTCCCTACTACAAACTCAAATAATGTGCTACAAACCTGTATGTACACTTCCAAGGGTGTGTCCCTTTCATGGTTACACATTATACAGTGTCTGTCTGGGGTAGTTTCTCCTGTGTACTGCTTGTATATCTGGCTCAACAGTCATACCATGTCCATCTTTCAGATGGTGACACATATTACCTCCATACATTTACAATGGCTTACTGCTAGAATGTGTTATACTGGGGAGCATTGTGTTTGGCACTGCAGTTGTGAGGACTTGGTCCTGTCATTGGCAGTACTGGGCAATGGCCACCAGGTCATACCTCACCATGCATACATACTGACCACTCTCACACAATATGATACACACACCAGCCTAACACACGCATACCTGCATATTGTACAAATGCTACAATCTTTCCTGCTACCTTGGCCACCTCAGGTAATCTGTGCTCCAATGGTATTATACCCACACATACACATTACTACATTTCTACATCAGATTTGGGGGGCACACCTGACTGTTTCTACATTTCTACATAGGATTGGGGGCACACCTGACTGTTTCTACATTTCTACATAGGATTGGGTGGGCACACCTGACTGTTTCTACATTTCTACATAGGATTGGGGGCACACCTGACTGTTACAACTTGTCTACATCAGATTGGGGGGGTACACCTGACTGTTTCTACATTTCTACATTGGATTGGGGGGGCACACCTGACTCTTGTACACATTTGTTATGACTGTACTGGTATGTCAGAAACTCCATTTCATTCTGTATTCTAACCTATCATGCTGACTAGAGGCATATCAGTGTACTACAGGTCTTAGGTTTGATTGCCCTACATATCCGTTTCTAACTTTTTACCCTTCAGAACTAGCATCCCACTGCCTGACCTGATGTAGTTACCCATAGCTATCATTCAGAGGCCTTAGCACAGCCTTTGTTTGTGTTTGTCAACACCTGTCCTGCTGGCTGAGACTGTTGTTGGGTATGTGAGCCTCCCTGACTGGCATGTGTGTGTCATATGGACACACATGTGGCCCAGCAGATTTCCTGCAGTGGGTTTTGTCACCATGTGTAGTACTGGCTCCTGTGGTGACACCAGTATTTGTTACCGATCTCATGCTGCCACTATAGGTGTCTACTATCTGCTGGCATCCCATTCAGCCACCCAA
Organism: Protopterus annectens; assembly: GCF_019279795.1. Lineage (NCBI taxonomy): Eukaryota > Metazoa > Chordata > Ceratodontiformes > Protopteridae > Protopterus > Protopterus annectens. Next base: position 1,673,592,680 of record NC_056731.1, on the reverse strand, counting down.
TTCCCCTTGCATGCTCACATCCATACCATAGATACAAGTAACAACACATACTACTCCATTCAGCAATTGGTAAGAAGAGTGACTTACCTTGTGGCTGTGCCAGTATTGAGGATGGTGCTGGAGGGATGCCTATGTTGGATGCACATAGTACACTCCCTATACATTGTTGAGCACAGGTAGTGTCATGTTTGGCATCCCTTTTACTGTATGTGCAAGTCAGAGAGGTATGTAATTCCCTGGGACCCTACTGTGTCAATGTATGTGCTATGTGTTGCCTCTTTGCCAAGGCCAGGGCATACTGGGCATACCTCCTTCTGCCTACTGGGGCAGGCTCAGGTTGTTTCTCCTCTGAGTCACTCTGTGCCTGTGCAGGCCTTGGTAATGCTGGGGGCCTGTGGGGCCCTGCCCTGTGCTAATCCTGCTGCAGCTGTTTCTGCAGAATCATATTGTGTAGCATAGAACATATGATGACAATTTGAGTACATGTAGCTGGTGAGTACTGCAAGGCACCACTGGATGAGTCCAGGAATCAGAACCATGACTTGAGCATCCCAAACACACACTCTATTATAATTCTGGTCTGCGCGTGTGCCTCATTATGGAGTTCTTGTTCAGGTGTGTGTGCATTTCTGATGGGTGTCATCAGCCATGGCTCAAGTGTGTAACCAGTATCCCCCACTAGGTGACCATAAGGGATGTCCCCATTGGCAAATCTCTGGTACAGCTGCATCAGGAGTCAGATGTGGAAATCATGATAGTTTCCAGTCAGCCAGCACACACATTAATTATAATGCCCTGGGCATCGCCAACGACCTGGCAGTTGATGGAGGGGAAGCCCTTGTGGTTGATGTAGAACCTACCCCGCTCACCAGATGGTGCTTTGATGCATATGTGCATGCAGGCTATAGCACCCACTATCTCATGGTATTCTACTATTTGGTGGAAGAGATGCATATTACTGGCCAATGCCTCATGGGTGTTATGGAAATATATATGCTCACCGGCATGTGCTGACATGACATCCAGGAAATGGTGGAGTACCCTGGAATCTGATGCCTGTGAAATCCCCATCATATCCCCAGTTGGCCTTTGGAAGATACCTGTGGCTAGTATTCTTAGGCCTACATATACCTTGGTATCCACTGGTATGGGTTCCCCTCTGTTAGTTCTGTGTGTCAGGTGTGGCTGGCACAGCTCAACAATTTGCTGTAGAAGGTCCCTGTCCACCCTATAGTGCTCCACTATCTCCAGATCATGTAGACCCTTGTAGGTTACCCTGGGTCTGTCCACTCTTCTTCGTCTCCTCACTGTGGGTTGTTCGACAGCATTCTCATCCGCACCACCCTCAGCCTCTTCCACATGTTGATGTATGATAGCTGCTGCAGCCCCTATCATTTTGTTGTTTTTGTTTGTTAAAACTTCCCCTCTTGTATACACTGGTAGTGTAGAGTATGTGGGAAAAAAACAGAGGGGAAGGTGTTTGCATAGTTTATAGTAGTGTTCTGGGATGGGCTGCTGCCTGTGTAATTGGTTATTTCTGATACACTCCACCTGTCAGCTATGCTAGTTGTCCTTGATTACCTTCCTACTACTGTTTTCTCTTCCCATTGCCTTCCTGTTTAAGCCCAGGGGCCCACTGCGCAAACACAGTGCTCAAATGTCACAGAGCTGCTATTTCCTGGCTTACATTTTTTTTTTCTTTAAAACCCGGTGTTCGGCTTGCACACCCAGTTACGCAATGTAAAAAGTGATAGGCAGCCTCAGACACACCCCCTTGCTTAGCTCTGCTAAGCTAAGGGCAAACCCAAGCCACAGGGCTCCAATCCACTTACAGTATGCCTGACACACACCCCTATGATGTCAGCTAACTCCTAGGCTTGTACCAAGCTATTTCTACACTTACACCCTTGGGTGCTGACTAGCACTGAGGGCAAATCTGGGATTCAGTATCATTCCCCTCATTTGCACAGGATTTCCTGCTAATGCATAGTTACAGGTCCAACAGTGAGTCTTCCCCCTTAGCAACCACTATTCACTGGCCATGTTGTCTTCTGCCTGCCATTGAGTATAATGGCAAAATAGTGATTTTGGTTAGAATGCTCATTTCAGGTTATTTTTTTTATTTTTGGCCTGATCCCGTTTGCCCGCTGCTGCCCTACGCTTAAACAGCTGAAATCAGCTAAAGCTAAAAAAATAAGTTTTTTTTTTTAACTGCTTTCCAATCAAATGGCCATATATTTGGCCATTGGCATGCTTTACATGTTATATACACCCTTTATTTGTAGCTATCAAGGCTCCATTTTGTAGTTTGCAGAAATGTACTTGGCTTCTATGAGTACATTTCTGCAGATTACACTAGTCTTGCATGGCCAGCTGCCAGCTTCCTGGATTGCAAATTCACCTCATTTGCATGGTTTTCACCTGCAAATGGGGTAATTTGCATACAGGAGCTGCGTCCACGCAGGAATAGTTCAAGAGCGCTCGTGCACGTCCCTGCAGCTTATTCCTGGATCGCACGGCGGACATATTGCCTCCAGGAGCTCCTACACTGTTCCTGCACACCTACTGAATCCAGGGGAATGTTAAACCCATTTTAAAGATGAAACATTTCAGGTAGTTAACTTTAACTATGTGTTTGATTGATTAATTGTTTCACAATTATTGCAAATATTTAAATGAAGAGCTACTGCACTGATGTTTCTTACAACTTGAAAAACAATTTGCAAAAGCCTAGTGGCTTGTTTTCTGTGGTTCCTTAAGATGTTTTTGTTCTAGGAATAAAAATGTACCCTCCCCCTGTGACTACAGATAAACTTGAAATCAGGAAATGACAGATGAAATGGTCCTGCATGAAAAAATCAATGCAATGCTCACAGCATTTACCTACCCATGTAATGGCTGTGTACACCTAGCATCAGACAGACTCAGCCCTGAACTAAAACTGTAGCAATTGCCAGATGTATAAGGTAAGTGATGAACCTGTAATATTAAAACTATGTGCAATATTACAAATTAATGGCATATCCTTGCATATTGTTACTTGGTAATGTACGTAAGTAAAAGGTGGTTGATTTGTAAAGCAATGACTTCAACATGTGACAGCAGTTGTTGTTGTTGTATCTTTCAGCTTTTCCTGGTTAGGGGTCACCACAGCAGAACTCCGGTCCGCTAATGATCGGCAGTAGATTTTTACGTGCCATGTTGCCAGCTCTGATGCACAACCTTCAACAAAGGTACGTCCATTCACGCATGTCTCCACACAGAAGACGCTTTAGCTGAGAATCGAACAGGACAACGTCTTACTGTGAGGCGTCAATGCTACCGCAGCACCACCACCTCAGACTTTTGTACTGGCAAATCATTAAAGAGAGAAGGTAGAAATTAATGACACACATTTCAGTTTCAGACCTCCTATCCCTCAGAAAACTTTTTAAAATAGTCCTGCAAAAACTGATTCTATCAAGTCTCTAACTTTGTAAGACCAAAATATTTTAAAAGTCTCCCTATTTTTTAGCCTTTGTCCCACTTTTATTTATGGCTTTGTCCAGCTTTGTTGCTGTAAAAGTGTGAGAGGCATGTACACATTACAACAATCTGTAAAAAGCTGCACAATTAGCAAAACATCATCAGAAACACATATATACTAAGCACTAAATCACCTATGCACCCTGAGCATCAGGCACAAAACTTAGGTATCCCTGAATACAAAAATATAGAAAAAAATGATATTGCACTTATTATCACTTGCACAGGGTGTTTTGTGTGTGTGTGTGTGGGGGGGGGGGGGGGCAGGAACCTAGGCTGACACAAAAGGTATGTGAGTGCATGTGAGTAAGAAAGAAACAGGCATACATTTGTGCAAAGTATAGAATGGCCACTGAGACAGAATGAGCTTTAAGCATCATGGGTGAACCATATAACTATTTTGTGTGTGTGTGTGTGTGTGTGTGTGTGTGTGTGTGTGTGTGTGTGTGTGTGTGTGTGTGTGTGTGTGTGTATGGGCACTCCAGGTGAAACTGGTGTATGCGTGTTTGCAAGAACACAGCTAAGCTCTGTGCTATCACTATGTCTTGATATGTCAGACAGACATGCATGGTAAAGGTGGTAGTTCACTGTCATTGTATCCAGGTTGGTACAGTTCCTTGTGTTAGCTGCAGGCAATGTCATTACATTTTATAAGAAACTGAAGTTATTTTGAATAATGTGTTGCAGTCTAACATTGTGATGTTAAAAGGAAACTGTAAGTTCAGTAAAATAGTATATCTTGCTAAATGTGAGAGTTGCAGTGGATTTTACATAGGGAAAATGGAAAGAGCTTTCAAGACTAGAATTTATGAACATGTTTATGACATTAAGAAGGTGAAAGAAATAAGCGCTTTGTATAAGCATTCCATCAAATGTGCTAATTTTGCTAAGTTTTCTTTTGCTATTATAGCCCAACTTGTGTTAGACCCTAGAATAGGTGATAGGAAGAATGCGTTACACAACAGAGAGCTTTGTTGGCAGCTCAGATTAGGTGCCACCATACCCCCCGGGTTAAATAACACTATATATATTGCTCCGATGCTTAACATCATCATCATCGTCATCATCAGCCCCCTTTTTCCCATTTTTCTACATGGGGTCAGGGTATCATGTTAGCTGTCACCAACTCTCTTGATTCAGTGCCACACTCCTGCCTTCTTCAAAACTTATGCCTGACTGTCGCAGATCTTCTTTCACGCAATCATTCACCTCTTTGCTAGACGTCCTTGCTTCCTCTTACCTTCTTCCTTTCTGTCCCAAATATTCCTCACCAGATTATCTTCTGCTTTTCTACAAGTGTCCAAATCACTGTAATCTGTTCCCTTTGATCTTTTCTGCAATTGGAGCTACTTTGGCTTCTGCTCTTATGTCTTCATTTCCTCATCTGTCCAACAGTGTGCATCCTATCATCTTTCCCAGACACTTCATTTGCATCACCTCTAGCTTCTTCAGCTGTTCTGCCTTTAATGCCCAGGTTTCTGTAAGTAGTACTGGTCAAACCACTGTCTTGTACGCCTTACTTTTCAGCTTCTTTGGCATTCTTCTGTCATAGACTACATATGATACTCTATGCCAGTTGACTGCAGCCCCTCTGATTCTAGCTTTGACCTCTTCATTCAGACTACCCTTCTCCTCAACTACACCTCCCAGATACTTGAAGCTGTTTACCTGTTCCACTATCTTCCCTTCTATCTCTATTCTCAGCTTCTTCTGATTTCCCTAATTTGCTGCCATTACCACCATCTTATCTGTGCTTAGTTTCATCCCATGTGCCTTCAGATTTGCATTCCATTCTCCTATCCTTTGCTGAAGTTCTAGCTCACAGTCTGCCTGTACTGCCACATCATCTGCATACAGCAGCTTTGTTGATCCATCCCCTCCAACCTGTTTGCTAATGTAGTCCATCACCAGTATGAACAGCAGTGGGCTCGGAACTGAACCCTGATGTACACCCACACCCACTGGGAACCCCTCTGTGAGGCCGAACTCTGTTCGTACTTGAGTCATTGGGTCCTTGTACTTAGCCTGCACTAATTCTACCAATATTTCGAGGACTTCATACCAGCACAGTACTGTCCAGATTAGCTTTCTTGGGACTTTGTTGTATGCTTTCTCCAAGTCTAGGAATGCCCAGTTGGACTCTCTCCTCATCTCTAGCTTCTTCTCAAGTATCTGTCTCAATGCAAACATCGGGTCAATTGTGCTGCATCCTGATCTGAATCCGTCCTGCTCATCTCCCATCTTACATTCTACTACTCTGTGTATCCGTTTATCAATCACCCTCTCCAGAACTTTCATGCAATGTGATAGGAGTTTGATGCCTCTGTACTGCCCACAGTTGTGGATGTCTCCTTTGTTCTTGCACACTGGCACAAGTATGCTTATTCTCCAGTCATCTGAGATACACTTTTCTTTCCACACTGCTATTACCACCCTCAGGAGCCATTTCTCCCCTATCTCACCCAGCATCTTTATCATATCTGCTGTGACATCATCTGATCCAGCTGCTTTCCATGACTTCATCTTCCTTAGTGCTGTTCTTACTTCTTCTAGTGTGGGCTCCTCTTCTTCTCTCATTGTAGGCTGTTTCTGGGGCAGTACAGCTTCTGTGGGGTTTTCTTCATTGAGAAGCTGCTGGAAATACTCATTCCATTTGCCTTTGATATCCTCTGGGCTGGTGAGCAGGTTGTTGCTGGCATCCCTTATGAAGGGTGTCTGACTATATTCTTTATCTTTCTGTCTTTGCCTTGTAACCTGATATAGTTTCTTTGTGCCCCTTACTGAGTCACTTCCTAGAAGTTGGTACAGTGTCTCTGATGCCCTATTCTTTGCTATTGCAACTTCTTTCTTAGCTTCTTTGTTAGCCAACCAGTAGTCCTTCCTTGCTCCAGTCCTTAACATTAGATCAAATACATTTTACATTTTAAATTATTTTTCAACAATTCATTTATTTTTTATAAGGTTATGTTAAATGATGATTAGTGACACTGTATACTGTTTTAAGACTTGTAATTATTGTTTGTATACTATACTTAAGCAATAGCCCACGGCTGGGTGTGGGTAATGCTGGATTTACCCACAGCTGGTGTGGTTTGGTCATGAGGGGAGAAGCCCAAGTGACCAAACAAAGCCAACTGTGGGTAAATCCAGCATTGCCCAGCCCCAGCCATGGGTTATTGCTATTATACAATGACATTATTTACGAAAAAAAATACTTAATCTTCATAAATAGTGTCATTGTATAATGCCTCTGTGCTGCCCTTCTGCAGTTTTCTGGTATCCTGGGGCATTTCTGATGTACTGCTCATGCGTAAGGGACGTGTGTTCCCACACTTATGCAGTACATCAGTGCTATGTAGAGGTAGCAATAGAGAAAGGAAGATCTCTGTTGCTTTTCTTTAATTGAAAAAAAAAACTGGGAGACTTAAAACGATCGAGGGAAACAGCACAGACACAAAAAAGGATAATCAAGTATGTTTCTTTAATTTTTCAGAATGTACCTGATTATCCTTTTTGTTGTCTGTGCCATTTCCCTCACTCACTTTACGTCTTCTGTTTTTTTTTTTTTTTGGGGGGGGCAAAAAAAAAAAGTAAAAAAATCAGGAGATATACTAATGGGAAAAAGTGTAGGTGACCGGATCTTTTTTCATTAGTATAATCTCAGATTTACAACGGGCACACTGGTTCAGCTGGTCAATCAGAGTGCTCATTTTGGAATGCTAATGGCATTCATTGTATAATTATTTATAGATTTTTTTGATTAATGTAGTTTTTCACTTGTGCTTTAAGGCAATATTGCTTTAAGTTATGCTTGTGGGTTAATTAATGCTGATTAATTAAGTAAAGTACTTAAGCATCTCAGGTTCAACATTTATTCTTGTATTCTGATGAAGTCCCTGGTGGTTGGGGGATGAAAGTGCTCATTACTTTAAGAAATTATTTCTAGTTTTAACCATTGAGACCCTCTCTTCAGTGCATTTTTTCTTTTCATCATCATTGTACCTGACCACGAGAACTGGCTTTGCCAGGAGTTGCACTGGCACATCCACACCCATGATCACATGCACTGCTGCTACCTGAACATGACTAATGTTGGCTGGATGAGCTGTCCTCACAAGTACACCTAGGACCATGATCCCTTGGCCTGCCATGTCTGGATGTGGACACCTCATCCACTCACGGAGTAAGGGGAGTAGTGCCACTGTGGGAGCATGATCAGGCATGGCTACATCTGCTAACATCAGATGATGTAGCTGACCTATGTCCATGTGGATGCCATCCCCTTTTCAGCAGACATTCTGTCACAGACACGTTCTGTTACAATTTGTCATTCATCTGATCCATTGAATTGGCAACATGGTGGAGGCAGTCATACATGTCAGCCTGTGCAACATCTACAACCCTCAGCATTTCTTCAGATTCCCTATTGGAGTGTCTTGCAAAGACATACCTGGATCTGGTGGAGGATGAATAGCAGGCCTACTCCAAGCACCCCTAACAACCCTCCTGCATGACACCTCACCCACACTTTGACTATGGCCAGAATCAGCAAGCACTGAAGCCACATTAACCACAATACCTTGACTGAGTTTCTCACCCTACACATGTCTAATATCTCAGGGCTGACTGGAATGGCTTGGCATCATCAGAGTGTGCCAGTACTCTGAAATCAGGTGGTAAGCATCCTATAATTCCACTGTCATGATCTCCTGTGATAATAAGCAACAAACACAGGAAAGAAAGTAATGGCTACACTACTACAGTTCAACACATGCTAACAAACTAACAGTGGTGCCACTATTACAGACAGTAAAGCAATGCACACACAATCCTGACACCCAATCACACATACGGATAAAATAAATATTTCTGTGAACTGTTAATCAGTACTGAAATGAAAATGCTTTGCTTACCATGTGCAGATGACTCCACACTTCCTAGGGAGGATGGTCCTGGAAGAAGTTAAGCAGAAGGTAAGGACACCACCATCACAATTAATAGTAAAGTGGGTAAAAAACTTTTGGTCCTTTATGTCCTTTAACAATACATTTAACATAAATATGGATGACACATCCATGCCAAGCCCACATCCATGAACCAGAATGTGTTGTTAACTGTATCAATCTATAAGTAGCCCCCCCCAAAAAACATTGTTAAACTTAAATATTACTGCCAATATTTTACTGTACAAGAAATATTTAACAATCAAATAGGTAAGCCTACCACAAAGCTCCTTCTGGGTCCTCCCTGAAACAGCAGCACCATCAATCACATGCTGTTGTGCACTTCCACTAAGCTCTCTCGATCCCTGACATTGGTCAGAAACACTTCATTTTGAGTCATTGATGACTCTGTAGCAGGTACTCCCCTGGGTAGCCATCTTTCCATGGGCCATTGCAGCAGCTCTACTCTGGGCCAATGAAATCATGTCAGGGGCAATATGATGCAACTGATCATATGTCCTGATGTTACCATCATCCACTGTCTTCTGCCAAATTTGCATTCTTTTTACCATATATCCATGGCCTCTCTCAAGCAGAAAGCCACCATGTCACCTACATGCTTGTACAACAATGTAATTCTCTGGGTCACTGAGGGGGGTCTGCTGGGATTGAGACACCTGGATGCCATAGTCATAGGTGACATAAAACAAAAAAGAAGGATAGTACACATAAATATGACATAAATAAGAGTCCTGCTTAGATATAACACATAAGTAGTAGTTTTTCAATATTACCCATTGGCGAAACAAAAAACTTTTATGATATTCAAATATAAACAAGAAGGATTTATGTAGTTGTAACATATCACAGTCACACAAAGCAGGGTTGGGTCCAAAGCAAGGGGACTAATAATAGTAAAGCAAATCTCTGTACAATGTTTTGTTTCAACACAGAAATGGAACTTGGCTCCCCCACTCCCAAAACAACAGGAATGACATTTTGCTACCAAACAATGCAATAAAACATATGTGAACTGCTATAAGTGCTATCAGAGAAACTGCCCCAAAAACATATGTACACATTTATCACAGAACAAGCATTAATATGCAATTGCCAGTTACCTAAACCTGTGGCCAGCACTCCCCTTGAGGTGTCTATGAGTCATCCTAGAAGGCTAACACCCCTGTGTCATTGACAATATAGGCCATGTACATTTCACTGAAATAACAGTAGAAGAGTATAAAAAGAAACAGTTATAACACTGACACTTGTGATGAAAGTTAATAAGGCTGTGCATCTGAGAAAGTAAAATGCCCTGGCAAAAATACATATGCCATCAGTAAACTTCTAAGAAGTTTGCTAATGCATATATAAAAGTATTTTTCTAAGAGACATATGAGCATATCCAATATATAACTCAAACATGCAATCATACCTTATCGATATAGTAGTATTCTGTGCAGATAAATCCAAAGTAATAGCAGTGTTCTTCTGTGTTATCTGCATAAACAAGTCTTCTCACTTTTAGGTTCCCTAGCTACACAGCTCCCTTTTTATAGTGTAAATTCAGGTCTGTGAGCACAGTGAAGATGCAAATGAGATGTGAACTCATTATAATTGCTGAATCCCAAATTCTTATCTCCATGTAGCAGATGTAAATATAGTGCAGGCACTCCCTCAGTGTTTGTTGCTAATGGATTGCAATGGTGAATGATTACTGGTAGGGAGAAGGAAAACACAACAACAATCCCAACTCCCTTACCTCCAGTGGGTGTGTCAGCCAGGTTAGACTTAGAAAGCATAAAAGTAATGGTATCCAGGTTTTAAATGGTAGTAAGCAGCACACATTTCACAGTTTCTGTTCTGTAGTATCCAAACTTCCCTGCATTTCTTGAAAACTGTATATTATTGCCATTTAATATTCTCATACATTTTAAGGACAATGATAGGAAATGCCTAACAGTCTGCATGTCTCAGATTGATGCTCAAATGACAGAAGAATGAGCAACATATACAGAAAGATAAGACAGAGCTGCATTTCTCCAAGCAATAGTAATAAATGGTTGTGGGATCACTCATTGCACTACATCTGATATTAATACATGTAGAAACAACTCAGAAGTGTACGTGTCATATGTCTTGTTAATATTGTGGATGATGTTGCGCTTGTTTGTATGCACAATTATTTTCATTCTCTGCTGTAAAGTTGTTTCTGTGGCAAAGAGGGATAAGACACCCTTACTGTGTTTTGAAGGTTCAGTGGTGTGAGAGTTCAAATCCAGACTTGTGTAAAAATATTTCATGTGCACTAACATGTATTTTGTAGTGTTATTTATTTCATAGATTTCTTTTCTTTCTTTTTTAGTGCTAGTATTTGCATGGTGTGTGGCTTAGCACAAAGAAGGTAAAGAGATAAACACAATAAATGTCATATAAAGTACTTCTTTGATAACAAATACATCAACTATGCCTGACAAGCAGATGTGTGTGTAGCACATCTGCTAAACACATTGATCCACAAAGCATATACTATCTGAAAATCAAGGTTTAAGTCCCACCTTTGTCTTTTATGGATCAAACCTAATAAACACTACTCACAAGGCTAAAACAAATTTAGCTCTGCTTGTCTTGTTTGTGCGACACTTACCATTGCACAAGTTTGATTACTGGTCCACACATAAAGCAGACAGAACACAGGTAGATAGGATGCAGACATTCTTAATTTCAAAAAGGATACATTTTTGCATTTTTTGCTTTCCATCATGCAAAACTGCTTAGTGACATTCTGTGGCATTTAGCCACCTTCCCCAACACCTGCTGGTTCAGAACAGCTGCAGAGAGGAAGCAGACAGTCAACAATTTCAAAACAGATGCATTCTATCAATTCTGTTGGGCATTGTGCAAGCACTAAATGGTGTTGCGTGGCAGTTAACACACATAAGTTAACAATGAATAGGATAATATCCAACTGTTATTTAACAATTTCTGTGGCAGCAGGTGTAAGTGAAGGGCTGCATTAAAGATGGTACTGGGTCCTAATTCAGGAAATTACAAATATCTTTATTGTTGTTCCATTTTACTTTATATTAAATACCACATAAAAAGTTAAACATAATTATAAATAAAAATAAGTATGTATAACAACGGATATCATATGAATTATATGTATGACTGAGGGTATACGGACTACTATGTTTCTATAATTATAATTGTGCAATCTAGTCTTGGGTGACCTTCAAACTTCAATAAGAATGTATAAACCAGGATCCTGTCAGGTCATGCACATATATGGTTAACCCCTCAATTTGTCATGTGTATTTATGTATAATTTATGTATAATTTATGACTATAGCTGAGAAGCAATTCTTCTGTGGTAGATATAAAATCACTGCTGTTGAAGAAAATGTTTTGCCTCTCATATATAGGTTTTAACCCCACATTGTAAATATTAATTTTATCACTACATAAAGCCAGTGCAAAAATATGTCAGGTCATGAAATGTATGCCCCTACTGCATGTCTGCAAAGTAAAATTATCTAACAGTTCCAGCAGCAAACAGCCCTCAAACTATTGCTAACTGTACTACTAACCTTCCCATTTAAAAACTGCTTTTCTCTCTGTTTGGCACTGTTGTTATCTACTTAACATCACACAAACACAGTTGGCATCATTGTTTGGGTTTGTGCACTACCAGTAAATGTGATAACAGGAATTGGCGGTACATCATAATTACCTTTTGGTGTTCACTCTGCTTGGAGATGTCTGGTTTTGAATTGGAAGGTTCCCAATTTAGGGTGCAGAGGTGGGGTGTTGAGGAGTCCAGAATATTTATTGGACTCCTTATAAAGTGCCACAGCAGAAGGCTTTTGCAGGAGACTATACCAGCTCCTAGTACAAGTCTGAGCCTTGGAATAGTCTGACCAAGGCTGCCTCCAGTGTAACTGGCATTGCATTCTCTGGGGAACAGTGTGGGCATCACTTTAATGACCTAAGAAGGCACAGGTGGGATACACTCAACCAGTGGATGGATGAGTTCAGAGCTAGTAACATCCCATAGTTGTGTAAGTATGCTAATAAAGAAAATGTATAGTTCATAGAAAGCTACATATGGGCAAGACTGGTATGTGAAATACTCTTCTCTTGTTCTCTTTTGTTTATTCTACAGCAAATGCCAAGATAACTGTGACTAGAGAAGCTCATGCTGAGCATCTAGAAAGGCTTATGGAAGCAAAGGGTATGTATGTAGCACAAGAGAAGTATTATTGGTAGCTTTTAAATTAAACATTTCTTTTCTATACTGTTGTAGCAAAGTAAGCATGCATATCTTAACTGTAAAAGCAAGTATGCATGCTTCACTCTGTAGCACAAACCAGCTGTAGGAGTCAAGTGTAAAACTGTAGTCAGACAATGTGGGTTCAAACACTACAAGTAACAAGTATAAAATAGCACAATCCTTTAAAAATATGACATAAATTAGTATGTACACAAGTGGCTGTTAACGTAATCTGTATAATTGGACCAAACATATATGCAATATCTGCACATTGCAAGGATTACTTTGAGAGTTCCTTAATTATAGTTTCTAGTTGTTAAGAAGTATATTTAAATATAAAAGTTCAGATAAAATATTGTTATTATTGTGATAATGCGTTATATGTCACATATGATGGTACTAATTTTATCTCTTTTTCCTCTCATCCCAATCCTTATCTCTGTCTTTTTTCTATGTGTCATCAAAACATTTCCATGTCATCCATCTCTGACAAAAATCACAAAATGCTGTACAACACAGGGAGGTAGGTTGATCCCAGTGGCTCAGCTTGCCCCTGCTCCACCAGCTCCACCACCGACGCCCAGTACATCTGGGACCAAACTGTCAGTGCTGCCTCTGCTCCCCCTGCACTACTTGTACCCTCAGGTAGGACTACCCCAACAGCTAGTGCTGTGGTACCCTCTGGAAATACTCCTAGAGGTGGGGATTTTATCACCTGCCAGGAGATGCCAGAGTTGGTGCATAGGGTTGTGCACACCACCATTGATGAACAACTATGCAGGATGGAAATGGTGCTCTCACTCATGGTCCATAGGAGGAAATGTTAAGCACTCCAACAGCCAGTGGATTAATGGAACAGTGATGACAGTCTACAGGTGAGGAATAAACGCTCAGTGTCTCCATGTTTGATGGGCATGGACCTCTGTTGTCCCCTCCCTAACCCCAATCATGGTGTTCCCCAACATATTTTGTCTCTCACATCCTTGTCACTTGTCTTGATTGTCCTGTTTGTTTGCATCTGCTTCCTCACCTACCCTATTTACCTGACCCAGAAATACCTATGCCCCTTACCCAACATTCTTCTCTTACTGAAGTAAAAAAATGGGCACCTGTCCCACAAAAAATAATGTCCCATACATAGCTCTCCACTTCACTCATGTGTCTTCTTGATAAACTTGATTTGGTCCAATTAGCTATACAATATGATTGTACTATTGCCATCCCTCTTTGCTGAGGTGACAGTCCAAATTCAGCTAATATTCTGTGCATATTTTATGTTGCACTTTGAAGAAGTGGATAGCTATGGTTCTTTCCTACCTCCCTCATGCACATTTCTATATTGCTTTGCCTTTGTTCTTCCCCCTACTTGCCCCAATTTCACCACTTTCCTATCTACCCCATTCTAACACATTTAATCTGGTCAGAAATAGAATCAAACACAACACACATAAGTAAAGAAAAACACTATGAAGCCCTTCCTTTTTGGCCTCTGTGTTTGTCTGGAGTTTGGCATCATGCACCAATGCCAAGCAATGGTGAACTGTTCTTCCTTGGTGCAGTTACCTCCATGCAAAGCTATTTAAACATGGTACACAGAGGTAACGCACACAGAGAATGTAGAATAAATAATTATTTCATTGCATTATAAATACATATTTAAACCATTAGATACAACTGATTCAAACACTATATCATCTGGACTCCAAAAGAAATCTGTAAATGCATTTACACCTGCTGCCACAAAATGAGCTAAGCAGCAGGTGTGTTTCATTCACTCAGAACTCAGAACTCTCAGAATCTTATCAGTGAGGCTCATGTTTGCTCACAGCTTAACTACGAGCAAACAGGGAAAGCAGTATAAATGTGCATCTCGCATGCACAAACACTTTACTATCATTTGCACAACCCAGCTGCTCAGAGGTGCACTATGGGAAGTGCATTATAGCATGTATTACTTATGCTAACTGTACATGTAGTCTTAATCTTGCAAAAGTACATGTAAAAACAGAAACAAGGGGAAGGCAGTTTTTAAGAAAACAACACATACTTACACAACAGCCATCTGTTACCACCCATATGCACTGAAAACTTGGTCAGTTAGTATTTCTTGACAAATATATCAACTACACTACAGAAATAATAACAGATGCTTCTTTATATAACATGCACATCAAATTTTCTAATAGTTGTATTAATGTGGGCAGCTGTTTCCATATAGTTTGATAATTGGAAACACAACAGCAAATACTACACATTGCACACTTATCAATCTGGTAATATGCAAAACTTTAAGATCTTGACAGTTCGACATGGCTAGCTATCATTTCAGACAGGCCACCCAACATCTTCTCTCAAACATGCAATGATGATGTCATCCACTATAAATTGTCCTGCAGCCTTGTAAAACGCTTATGTGAAGTACTGAATTATGTAGTCTGTGTACTTAGATAGGTAGGGGTTCTTTTCTCACAGCAGTCAACTGTTTTTTTGTGTGTGTGTGTGTGTGTGTGTGTGTGTGTGTGTGTGTGTGTGTGTGTGTGTGTGTGTGTGTGTGTGTGTGTGTGTGTGTGTGTGTGTGTGTGTGTGTGTGTGTGTGTGTGTGTGTGTGTGTCTAGTCGGAAGATCAAATTGTGTATCCTGTAATCACCATTACAATCCCATGGAGTACCAATATTTTCACAGTTAGACACGCCTATACATCAATTTCATGCAGGTCTCCCAACATCTTCTGTTAAACTTCAGTGATGATGTTTTCCAATATAAATTGTCCTGCAGCCTTGTAAAGGTCAGACTTGTGCCATGGAACTTGCGTAAAGTACTGAATTCTCTAGTTCATGTACTTAGGTAGGGCTTTTTTTCTCACAGCAGTCAACTGGTGTGTGTGTATGTGTGTCTGTCTGTCTGTCTAGTCAGAAGAGCAGAACTCTGTACCATGCAGTCACCATTACAATCCCATGGAGTACCAATATTTTCACAGTTGGATATTCCTACACATCCATTTCATGCAGGTCTTCCAACATCTTCTCTTAAACATTCAGTGATGATGTCATAAAATATAAATTGTCCTGCAGCCTTGTAAAAGACAGATTTGTGAAAACAAATCCACAACCCCAGATGACCCTAGTCTTGTGTCTTCAAATTTGTGGATGTTCAGCATTTCCATCAAGGCAGGGTCAGACACTGGCCTGTAGGCCAGGCACAAGTCATCTCATCATATATGATACAGAGTACAGTGACAGGGTTTTCAGTCTATCCAAGTACATCATGGCTTGGTATGTAGGCCCTGTATTTTCTTGCTGAGAAACCCCTGTGGTCTACCCAGTTGCTGCAGGTGTCTGGTGAGGTGCATGCAAAATGGAGCATTGTACTCTATTAGAGTTCTGTTGGGGTGCATGCAAAATGGAGCATTGTACTCTATTAGTGTTCTGTTGAGGGTCAAGTACAGTGGTGTTATAACAACCTCAGACCTGAATATGATGGCCTGACATATGAGGTGCACTATGTATAAGGCTTTCCTTACAACTGTGGAAACTTGGTGGTTGAAGTGCAGATTGCTATCTACCTGTGTTTCCACTTTATGCATCACTGGGTTTGAGCTTGGGGGGGTGTTGTCAATGCTATAATTAGCAAGAAATTCCACTTTGCAAAAGGCAAAAATAATGGCATTTTTTACATTTATTTTCAGAATGTGTGGCTTTGGCACCAGTCATTTGTCTGTGTTAGCCCCTCCTGTAATATGTTGAAATCATTGGTGGACTCAATGAATGCACCTGATTTGCAATCATCAGCAAATCTGGTAAGCCAAAGAGAGTGTACTTTAGCCTGGATGTCCAAGAAATAGATTCTGAACAGTAAAGGGTGCAGCACAGATCCTTGTGGTATGCCACAGGTGATGGCTCTACTGGTAGAAGTTGAGTCACCAACTTTGACAGTATGCATTCTGTCAGTGAGCCAATTGGTTAACCATCTATTGATGTAAGGATTGATCCCTGACTGGGAAAGTTTCTCACTGATACATGAGTGGAGGATTGTGTCAAAACCCTTGGCCAGAATATGATAGGCAGTATGCACTGTCTTACCTTCATCCAGTGCTTTGCTGACTTTCTCCAAAAAGTCTACTAGGTTTAATAATCATGATCTACCCTTAACAAAACCACAGTTGGTTTGGTCTAGAGTTTAAAGGTCACCTATGTCTTTGTTGATAAGGTCCATGATGATTATTTCAATGGCCTTGCAGATGAGACTGGTTAGACTTATTGGTCTTTAGTTCCCAGGGTTGGTTGATGGCCCACCTTCATGCAAGGGAAATTACTGCTTCTTTTTTCTACTCCACTAGAACAAAGACAGTTATTAGGGCATAGTTAAAAAGGATGCTAATTTGGTATGCTAGGTCTTGTTTTAGATTGCTTAGTAAGCAACCTGGGATGTTATCTGGTACCATTGAGGTTTTAGCCTTGGTAAGCACAGATATGACTAGGTTGTGGTATGGCTGGCAGGGCCAGGGGGTTGAAGTTTATGCCAAAGCTGTCAGTTAGCAGGTTAGCCATTTCTTGTGGTGCAGCCTCATGTTTAGACTCCTAGCATTAAGCAACAGAACTTTGAGTTTGCCTCCAATGTATGTTATGTCAGAACTTTTGTTGCTTTCACATTGCCTAACAAAGGCACTATGGGTGTGGCACAAACCTTTGCCAGTATCCAACAGTCTAGAGGACACAGGTTCAGATCATCTCTGACAAAGAAGCATGACTTGTCAAACATATAAGCCCAGGCTGAGACATGCTGGATCTCCATCGGTTGACATCTGTAACTAAGTCAATTGTTGAAGTCCATCAATTTTATGTTGTGGCATCATCTTGGTGAAGGTACAATTGTGCTTAGGGCCACCTGGGACAGATAATCTGATAGTTCAGTCATGTGTCTCTTCATATAGTCCAGAGAAGTACATTATGAAAACAAATACACAACCCAATGAAAAAAAAAAACATAAAAATATGTGTCCAATCAGCTTTACATTTTTGTATGCATCTCTAACAAAGTATATTATTACTTCTGTTTAATTTAGTTATTTTATTTGGTGTTAAGAAGGCTCTGTGCAAAAAAAAATCCAAGTAAATATATGCCAGTATTGAGACCAAGTCTAACCAATTATAGTAATTGAGTTTTACTATGAGAAGTAAAATGGGAAGCATGTCTTAAAGTAAAGTGATTCGAGAATTTAAGATTTAGATTTTCTTTATAACAATGAATATTTTGTAAAGTTTTGAGATTAAATTATCAATTTCTGATGTGTTGTATGTGTTTTCATATATAACATTTATTAGTTTGGCTTTTTCTATAAAGTAAGAATAGGATAGACATAATTCCTGAGCATAAGTTTTCTCATTTTGTAGTAATAACCAATTCTGTGTATTTAAGTCAAATTCTGAAATAAGTTGTTGAATTTCTTTAGGTTTTAATTCTTTAAAACAATGATACCAGAAAGTAAAATACTTGCTCTCCCAAGCTGTAAATGTGTGATTGCTTGTTTTATTGAAAAAAAAAATGTTATGATACTAAAAGTTATTAAGGTATTAAGGATTCAAACCAGATTTTAATATCACAGAGAGCAATTTTTCTAAAGTATTTTATTGTAAAATTCAAATAGTTTGAATTTGTAGGCATCAGTGTATTATACTGAATTAGGTTACAAAGGTAATGCCAAAAATATTATTTACATTATTTAAGTTATGATTATATATTATTCTTGTTATTTAGAAGAGGAGAATGCAAAGTTTTCCAGTTGGATTTATAAATAGGATCAATCCAATTAAGTATTATTTTGAAGAGTGATGCTTTTATATAATTTTATTTATTTTACATTTGTTTACCAGGAAAGTCTGAATGGGCAGAAACCCATTTTCAGTGGAGGCTCGGGGAGAAAAGCCCCACAAACAACAACAGTATAACAGGGTACTGTTACATTTGTTAAAACATACATAATAATCATGCATAAGTTAAGAACTTGATAAGAAGAGATATATTTATACATACAATTGATTTATACATACAATTAAACTCTTTGTCCTGTTGAGTAAATACATTCAAATATCTTAACAAGGCAAAATACATTAATTCAAAGTATTGTTCTCTATATACAGATTTTTAAACAGAGCTTACAATGAATGCAAAATGTCAAAGAAAATCTGTGATTCATAGAAAACTTTAGTAGATATTATAGGATGTGAAATAATTAGTGTTATGATTTACAGAAGATAAAGGTAGCAGAAAGGAAAGGTAGAGGGAAAATCTTTAAGGCAAAAGTAGTGGTTAGTTTCCACAGTATTAGTTGTATAGAGAAGCAAGGCAAATTGCAAGTGGTGTAAGATAACCTGGACCATTGCATGAACAGAGCCATGCACTACATAAATGACTTTTGAGTAACTTTTTAAAGTGGGAAGCATTGGCTGTGGATCTAATAATTTGAGGGAGTGAATTCCAGATTTTGACTAGGTGACTTTAGTAGAGAGAGTCTCTTGCAGTATTCTTAGTTTTGATTACTTTTTATAGTGATTTATTATGGAATGTAAGACTCAGTTATTGGAATAAGGTTCAAGTATGTTTTAGAGAACTGTGTTTTTTTCAGGCTGGCAAAGTAGTTTGTGACCCATTGACAGCTGATTATAAAATAGGAGATGTGGTAGTTCTAACCAGAAGAGTTGTTTCAGGGCTAGACAGTGTTGTGATCCATATGTAGACACTCTGGCATTTTTTTTTATTTTATTATAACAATCTTCAAGTTTTCCTAGATCTGCATTCTTTAGGTTGATGAGTATGGATGAAGTATAAAGGAGTGTAGGGAGAAGGTGAGTTCTTGCAATGGCTATTTTTTGTGTTATTGGTTAGAAGCTATTTATTTCTATATAGGATATTTGATTTTTTATGTACTTTATTTATTGTCTGAGATATATGCATGTTGGATTTCTTGTTATTATCAATAATGACACCTAGGAGTTTTGTTTGGGATACCAGTGTAATAGTTGTATTACTTGTAGCTGTGATGAAGAAAGAGGAAGGGGGATCAGTTGTTCTAGTGGGATGGAAGAGCATAAGTTTGGCTTTACTAGGGTTAAGAATAAGCTGTGAACTGGAGACCCAGGATTCTGTTGCAGAGAAGGACCTTTGAGTTATGTCTTGAAGTTGTATGGTAGCAGCAGCATATTGGACTAGGGAAGCAAAATAAGTAGCAGTGTTAAGATTATTAGTAAGGATACTAAAGAGAAGATGACTGAGAATATAACTCTAAGAGATCCCCAATGTGACTGGAAGTTGGGAAGAGAGGCCTCATTGCCATTTTACTGCTTGCTGGTGACCTGTTAGTTTTGAAACCATGTGAGTACAGAGATACTAAGACTTAGGTTAAAGCGTATGGATAATAGTTTGTGATGGGATGTGATGTCAAAAGCATTAGACAGAGCAAGAAAGATGGTTGAAACCATATTAAATGTATTCCTATATTGACTGATAGTATTAGTAAAGCTCAATAGGGCAGTTGTAGTACTGTGGTTATGTCAGAAAATGTGTGATTTGGTTAGTAGGTTATTAGCTGAGAGGTAGTCCAAAAGTTGAGGGATTGGGAGGATGGCCTAATGCTTATGGTGTTTGCCTTATAAACACAAGTTGCAGGGTTTGAGTCTCACAAGGGATAATTGGCTAGGCTTAAAATAGCTCACAAGGACAGTTAGCCTACTAATAGTCTATGAATCTATAAGCATATATGCACTTTTCTAGAATTTTGGATATAGAATGGCAATAGATCTTTAATTTGAGAACTCTGTTTAGATACCACCTTTGTTTAGGGGGATTATGTGTGAGATTTTCCAGGTAAGTGGAACTTGGCGTTTAGTGATAAAATGGTTAATGAGAATTAAGACAGGATTTGAAATAGCATCATCTTATAGCTTTAGATATTCTGTTGTTGTTGTTTGTCTTTCGGCTTTTCCCGGTTAGGGGTCACCACAGCAGATCTCCAGTCTGCTAATGATTGGCAGTTGTTTTTTTTTTATGGTGTCAAGTTGCCAGCCCAACGCCCAACCTTCAATGAAGGCATGCCCATTCAACACATGCCTTTCGAATGCCCACTCGACCATGAGGAGGACATGCAGACTCCACACAGAAGACACTCACAACCCAAGCCGAGAATCGAACAATAGAACCTCTTGCTGTGAGGCAACAATGCTACCGTGCACCACCACAGAAGTTATAGCTTTAGATATTCTGCTGGAAAGTTATTGGCTGCTATAGTTGTTGGTTTAACTTTTCTAAATATTTTTTTAAGCTATCTGTTGGGATGGGTAGAAGGAGAAGGAATTGTCATTTCTGTTTGATTTTAGGGGTACTGTTGATAGAGAGGAGTAATTATTTTTGGAGATTAATAGCATGCTTTTGGTGAAGTACTTGTTAAATTTCTCTGCTTTTTTGAGGAATTATTTGAGGAAGAAGGATATAAGGGATATAAGGTACATAAGTATCAATGTCAGGAAAATTAATTTGCACATGAATCCAGTGTCTTATATGATGAGAAAATGCTATTCTGGGCTTATTGGGAAACCAAAGAATTTTTTAAATTTGTCTATTTATTTCCCTAGTATAATTTTTATTTGGAAAGAAAGGCCAGGCTTGTATTACATATATTTTTGGGCAAAGAATCATTTTTATTAGTTGATGTCTCCCTTCAAATGAAATGATAAGCTAATTCCATTTAAAACTAAGATTATTTATTTTATTTATGATATTATCATAATTAGCATTCATTATTCCATTTATGGATGGCAGCAATATAATACCTAGATATTCAAGTGAAGGAAATAAATTACCAATAATTTCTTTTTTATATATTTGAGTTTTTTTTTCTTTTTATTTATTATATAATTTGATTTGGATTGGTTAAAATAAAGATCAGAAATGGACTGAAATGCTTTTCTAGCGGATTCTAGTTCAAGAATAGTTTATCTTAAATTTGAAAGTGTTAACAAAATATCATCTGCAAAGAGTATAATTTTAGAAGAATAGGTATTAGATATATCAGATCTATATTAGAACACAGAACATTCAAAATGTCGAGTGCTCTAATATCGAACCCTATCAATCGAAATTTCAAAACATCGAACAGTCAGAACAGAAAATTTTTTCCTAGGGAAAATATTCGCTGTTCCAAAACACATACACACAACACAAGCACACCAAACAAACAGCAATCCACACACATACACCTAAACTGTTACACCTAACCCTACACTAAACTATACATACACCACTAACTATTCACTTACCTTAACCCAAACCCTAACCCTAAGGTCTGTCACTATCGTACAGTCACCTCACCCGTGCCCTAACCCTAACTCACCTATCCTGCCCTAACCCTCATGTCCACACAATCTCACACTTACCTGAAATTGACCCGTAACTTTCCACCAGAGCAATGAAAATACCGAAGCAACAGAAATGGACAACCAAATTCTTTCCCTAGGAAAAAATTTGATTTTCAGTTTCTTCGATATTTTCAGTGTTTGCTGAAAATGGGTCGATATTAGAACACTCGACATTTGTTCAGGGTTCTAATAAAGACCCGATATATCACTACCACTGATGTTTGAATTATTTCAAATTAAGTCTAAAAAATTTCAGTTGCTAAAGCAAATACGATTAGAGAAAGAAAGCAACCTTGCTGGGTTCCTTTAGTCAAAGAAATATATTCAGAAGTAAGGAACCTATTTTGACATATGCAACATTGTTTTTATAAATATTCTTTAAGAGTGAAATTAAGTTTTTTGTGAAAATATAATAAATCCAAGGTTTTGAATAAATAATTCCAATTTAGAGAGTCAAAGGCTTTTCAATATCAAGACTAATTAATAAAGCTTCTTTGTTCTATTTATTCAAAATGTCTATAAGAGTTAAAATGCATCTAATATTATCACGTGTTTGCCTTTGATATATAAATCCTATTTGATCAAGATTAATTACTTGGGCTATAGGCTCTTTTAGTGTATCAGTAAACATAGACATAAAAATCTTATAATCATTATTTAATAATGAGATGGGTCTATAAGAGGAACAGAATTTTGAATTTGTGTTTTCTTTTAATATCGGTGCTATAGGGGAAAATTTCTAAGATGGTGGAATTGTTTCTTTAGATTGAATTTCAATAAGTGTTTTGTGAATAAAGGATATAACATGGGAAGGAAGAACTTTGCATATTTCTGATATCAACCCATCCATGCCTGGAGCTTTATTACATTTTAAATTTTTAATTTTATGTACCATTTCTTTGTAAGATATATGTTTATTTATGTCATCCTTTAAGTTTGATGGGATTTTCTTAATATTGACATTATCAAGATTTAATAATGGAGCTATTGTTTCAGAACTAGAATTTGAGTTTTGAGTTGTATAATGAAATCTAAAACTATCAAGAACTTCCCCAGTGTCTGTGGTATATATATATATATATATATATATATATATATATATATATATATATATATATATATATATTTGCATTGCATGTCTGGTTTCCAAAATATTATTAATTTTTATTGTATTTTTACTCTTTTGGAAAGATTATGCATATGTTTAGGAGATAAGGTGTAAGAATTCATACCTTTAAATAGCCAAGTTAGATTTATTCATTAAAACATCAACACATTTTTTGCTTAAAGTTTCAATTTATTGTATGTTATATTTATTATTTTTGATATTTTTTGTTTTGGTTATAGAAAGCTTATTTTGTATATTTTGTATTTCTGAGTCACATTCTTTGATTTTATTTTTCTACCAAGTTAAAATTTTACCAAAATCTAAGCTTTTAAAGAATCCCAGATCATGGCTATGTCTATATCAGGTACGTTGTTGAATTCCATGAAAGAATCTAGTTCAGAGATCAAACAGGATTTAATTTCCTTCACTTTGGTTAAATACACTGGAATTCTAGTCAAGAAGGATAGACTTTTGAAATTAGTCATAGTCAGGGATAGGACAAGGAATAATACTAAAGTTTGATATTCTGGAAAATAGGTCCTGTGAGATTAGCATTCAGTCTATTCTGGTCTGTGTACCATATCTATAATCTTGATGAGAAAAAAAGTATTGAACCAGGATCTTTCATGCTAAAATTACATTTTAAATTATGAAATTCTGTCCATTTTGTAATAATTTTTGCTGTTGAGGTTAATCTTAGTTTCTTGTTATTACTGTTATCAGAGCCTTCCAATATGCAATTAAAATCTTCTCATATAATCAGTTATTTTTATATCATTACTACATCTATAGGAGTGAAACAATATAATATAGCAAGTAATATAAAACTGCATATGTTTATGGAATATAAAGTTTCTTAAGTCATGCCATATAAATATAAGAACAGAAAAGAAATAAAGGTGCAAATTCAATAAAGCTTACATGGTCATTTTTTCCATGTTTGTTTAACAGCTCACTGTGTACATGGGCACAGTGAGTCTTAGATTCAGTAAACTCCATGTAGTGGCACACAGTCATGTGCATTAACATGCAATAACAGAAACTTTCGTGGAAAGGACATTTAATTTCAGGATAAGTAGCTGAAATTTATGCTAATGAAGTGAAACAACATGGTGGAGTTATCCAACAACATTCAACAGAACCGTGTAGACTAGACGTGTCCAACCTGCGACCCACGGGCCGCATGTGGCCCTCAGAGCTCTTTCATGCGGCCCTCAACCTCTAACTGCAACATCGATGTACACATGCCCCAAAACACTTTTTTTGTTTTGTGTTTTTCACTCCCGTGACCTGTAACGCTAATGTTGGTGTGCGCATGTGCCAAAGCACCCTTCTAGTTTTGTTTTTGAGCCAAAAAAGGGTCAGTGTGTTTACGCCATTACTTTGCACCGAACAATCTGTGTGTGTGTGTGTGTGTGTGTGTGTGTGTGTGTGTGTGTGTGTGTGTGTGTGTGTGTGTTCTCGCTGAAGAGGGACTCATGTATGGATTTGCCACTGTTGCCTTTGAAAGGGACAGCAATTACCTGTGTTAATAGGTAAGTGCGGAGTGAGTGCATGCATGAAAGCAGAATTGTGTGCGTGAAAGTAGAAGAAGAGTGTGTGTGTGTATATGTGTGTATATGTGTGCATGACAAAGAGAGGCGCATGCACAAAGAGGCTAACAATGATCAGTCTACCTACTGAACACAAACAAGTTAGCTCACAAATATATCAGACATTAAGACTATACTTTCATTAAATTGTGGCTTTCCTGACAGGGAGATTGTTGTATTGAACATGAACTCATACCTCTTAACTGTATGGATTTTCAAAGAATGTCTGAATTTTTGCCTCATCTTCCAATTTGTGTCTTTTGCTTAGGAAATAAAAGTAGTCATCCAAGGTAATGCAGTTCCAGGGAGTAAGAATGAGACGGCAGCCTAGGGTTAATGGGTCAGTAGTGGACTGACTATGTAGGACTGTAGCATATAAAGTTGTATTGTTTTTTCAGATAAACAAAAAAAGCACCTAGTACTGTTTTTTCATTGGTGGGTTCTAAGCAGTGATAGATTGGACAACAGTAAGCATAGCTTTGGCGGATCATCAATACTGGCAAATCAAGTGGGCACAATGTAATTTTTTTAATGTTGGGGATTTTAGTGTGTATGTGTGTGCTTATTTGTTGGGAGTGCTGCAACATTAGATGATTATTAAAGACAGAGACTTACGGATCATGGAGAATATGTTTCTTTGTTTCAAAACCTAATACTTGGAGTGCAGCTTTTTGCCATTTACAGTGGATGGATATTTACATTTAATGGACAATGTATTAGCCTGGGCTTGTGGGGTTCTGAAGGATGCCAAGTCTACGACAGCCAATGTCTTGTAAAGTAACCTGGAAATGGATATTGGGATGTTACTGAAAAAATATAGTAAGTGGGCTTAGAAATATAGTTTAATTAAACAAAGTGTACTTTCAATTTACAGGCCATAATTTAATTTATTTCAGGTAGTCCAGATACTGGTAGATTGTATACCATTAGACTTAATTAGGGAGAGCTGTCATTCTGGGGAAACAAGCAGCCCTAGTTTCAGTGAAAGCTCTGTGGTTGCTTGCAGGTCCATAGGTTAGTACTAAACTGCCCTTGCGAGCCATTTTAAGCTTAGCCAATTATCCCTTGTGAGACTCAAACCCTGCACCTTGTGTTTGTAAGGCAAACACCTTAACCATTAGGCCACCCTCCCTAGGAAGTTGCAGGATGTTGATGCAATGTGTTTTATTTATTATTTTAATGCATTTGTCATTTCAAAGCATGGTTTTCTTTGATGCAAAAGAAGGCATGACTGAATGAGCCATATAATGTTTGACAATGATGGGATAGAAAGATTATAAGTGATATATAATGTTTGCAGCTACAGTTGTTTCAATGGTGTCTGTGATGCATAACTATTTTTGGGCCTGTGTCCCACTTTTATTTTTCGCTTTGTCCACATTTCTTGCTGTAAGGATGAGAGGTATGGTTCCATACTAAATCAGAAGTTGTATTTACCTTGGAAGACTTTTAGGCATAATTATGAAAAAGAGAGCCTTTTTAATATCTCTGCTTATTTCCAATATAAACTGCCATGTAACCTTGCAAATAACCTTCTTATTAAGCTACTTTACTTCTTTTGGAATTGACAGGTATGATTCATCTGTTCGGACATAAGCGTAGAGTACTAATGTGACTTTGATTTCTTGCAGCAGTTTGTGGTTTACATAATCACAATAACTTTTCTGTGTTTCTGGGTGTGTAATCAGTTTAACAGTTTTAAAGATGTTTTCCAAAAATAAATAAATATATAATAAATAAATAATCCTCTCTACATTTTGAGCTATTGACAAAGTCTGGGAATTTGTTTTTTTTCAAAAGTGAAGGTCAGCATTACAGCTCAGTAAACTGTCAGTCTGTGAGTAACTTCTGCACAAATTAAAATGTCTGAATGTCAAATGGCTTTAGATTGGAGGGAAGTTTATTTTTATTTATTTTATTTTATTTTACATTTGTTTACGAAAGTCCGACTGGACACAGGTCCATTTTCAGCGGAGGCCCGGGGAGAAAAGCTCCAAAAATAACATAAAACAATATAATACAGTACATGAGACAGAGAGACAGCAAATTATGGATGTAGTACTCATACAATATGGCAGAGATTACATCTCGTAACAGTGACAATCATTGAGGTACAGAATAAACTTAAAAACATTTTTTTTACAGTTATAATTACAGCAAGGCAAATATCAAAGATTTAAGTTTTTAGAAGAAAGCTCTGAAACAATCTTTTGGTATGGATAAACCTGGACATTGACACAAGTTATATGTTTACACCAGTATGTAGCATTATAGTTTATGGTTTTCTTATTGATTTACTTTTTGCCGAGCAGTTGTTTGTTGATTTATTGATGGTCCTTTTGGTGGTGGGAAATTACATGGATGAATCCATCTCTATTATGATTTTTTTTCAGATATTTTGACTTCCAGACAATTTCATTCAGTGAGTGGGTGTCATGTGATTACTGAGGTTGCCTATTTTACAAGTAGGGGCTTTATTGTGTGTGTGTGTGTGTGTGTGTGTGTGTGTGTGTGTGTGTGTGTGTGTGTGTGTGTGTGTGAGAGAGAGATTTAATATGTATACTGAATATAATTTTGCAAATGGAATTCTTAGTTAAACATGCCTCTTCTTGGGCAACTAGACTTGAGTAACCAATATTAGATCTTAGCCATCCAGCTGGGAAAGGTTAGTATGTGGATTTTCCATTTGATTTGATGAAGGCTATGCTACTTACCCAAGGACTACATTTATGGCTATCCATCCAGCCATCGTGTTGCTGAACTACATTGTTTGATAATGAGAGGAGCTTTTTACAGAAGTTGAAGATTTTTGTCAAGAACCTGTCCATAAAAAGTGGCTTGTTTATGTTGCAGTTTAGGCTGTTGTCTTTGTAGTGAGCATTTTAAGTGTAACCAGTATTTCTGATGTAGAGGAAGTCTCTT
The DNA here is from genome assembly GCF_019279795.1 of Protopterus annectens. Lineage (NCBI taxonomy): Eukaryota > Metazoa > Chordata > Ceratodontiformes > Protopteridae > Protopterus > Protopterus annectens. The sequence continues at coordinate 1,673,564,910 of NC_056731.1, read as the reverse complement.
AAGGCAGGATCTTTCTTAGCCTGGAAAGCAAGCCAATGATGAAATTTATAGGGGCCAGTGAGAGACAGAGGAAAGCAAGAAGCTTTTAAGTCTGTTTGGATAACTAAGTGAACTTAGTCCTTTGACCTTTTTTGTCAGAAATGGTTGTAGCCTTTGTTTTGGCAGGGTGTTTTGCTGAGGCACATGTCAAAAGGGGCATTGCACTCAATAATGGCTCTTGTAAAGGAAGAATACAGGGATGTTATGACCTCCTTGTCCCTGGATGAGATACCCTTACTAATGAAGTGGGCCATGTAAAAAGCTTTCCTTACAATGGAGACAACGTGGTGGTCAAAAGTCAGGTTTGTATCAACCTGGGTGCCCAAGTACCATATGACTGTGTGGTTACAACATTGTTATTAATGTGATAATTTGTGGGGACATCACTCTCCTCAAAGGGGATGATGATGCATTTTTTGGCATTTAGCTTGAGGCCATATTTCTGGCACCAGTTATTTGTTTGGGTAAGACCCTCTTGTAGCTTATTCAGAATTGTTTTATTAAGTCAGTAATGTGAATTCTTTACTTTATTGCAAATTTGTTGGCTTATTTTTGTGGATTATAGTATTGTAGGACTGCTGATGTTGACATTTTACGTAGTTGGACTGCTGGAATGGTTTTCCCAGTGAGAAATGCTAGTGCTGTAGTGAATATCTGTTTATTTGTAAAAAAAAAAACCACACATATATATATATATATATATATATATATATATATATATATGGGTCCCTTTCACATGGTCGACAGTTCATATAATCGACACTCATTTGGTCGACAGTTCATTTGGTCGACAAGCAGAGTTGCCCCCTTCCCCAATGTTGTGCAACCCTGGAGTTGATATATATAGTTAGGGCGGTGTTGGCGGTGTTGGGGGCGAAGCCCCAACCTAAAATGCTTGTCGATCAAATGAACTGTCGACCAAATAAACTGTCGACCATATGAACTGTCGACCATGTCAGGTAGACCCATAAATATATAAATATATATATATATATATATATATATATATATATATATATATATATATATATTAACTAAGATGTTAGAGTTAACTGTTAGATTAGAGAATTAGAATTAGAATGCGAATTAGAATTTTAAGGCACATATTAGGCATTTATTACATTTATTCATTGTTCAAATGCACCTACAGTACAGCCAGGAGGTCGACTGTGGTCTTCCAGAGCAACGAAAGAGTTAACTATATGATATATTTTATATGCGGCCCCAAGACCATTTCTGTTCACTCAATGCGGCCCCAGAAAGCCAAAAGGTTGGACACCCCTGGTGTAGACTATGTGTCTGTGTTGGTAATATGCACAGAAATTTTCCACGTACAGGAGTCTACACAGAAGCAATGGCATGTAAAAGTCCAGAAATATGGGTAGAATGCCCCTGAAAAAGTAACAACATACATATAATGGCCGATTTATACACTGTGGATGTCCAAAAGCATCAGGGGGTTTGCCAAAATAATATACATTTAATATACTTTTTACCACATGTTTGTGCAATGCATAGCTTACTGCAAAAAGTTTTAAATATAAATAACAGAAACATCATTGAACAGAGAAGTATAATGTAGTGTCACAATAGGTACCATGATACCATGTTCTGTGTCTTTAAAGTAGTGCTCCCAGCTTACACTGCTACTGACTCTGTGTAGTTTTCAGGCTTTAAGCATGGATATTATGCAAATGAGTACAATAAGTGGATTTGTTGAATCACAAAAAGCAGAAACTGTGTAAGTCTGTTCGCTTTATGTAGGATCATAGGATCATAGGAAGTTAGTAGGCTAATGGCCCTTATAAGCGTAGTCAAGTTCTACTCTTATTTCCATGATTAGCACCTATTGCCCCTGTCCAGGAGGGACACAGGTAGAACCCCTGAGGTGAATTTACGGTAACCCATCCAATCATCCTGCTTGCATTTGAAGAGGGCCAATGAGGTGCTCTGTTTGACATGAAGTAGGAGTCTGTTCCAAAGGTGTAGTAACCACTGGGAGATAAAGCTGTCCCTCCAGCAAGTTCTATTAATGTCACATATTAGTTTAAGGTCTTTAGAGTGAGTAACCCATGTACCATTTGACTTGCGGATATGCAGCATTTCCAATAAGGCAGAGCCAGAGATTGTCTTATATGCAAGGCAGAGATCACCGCTGAGTAGTCTGTATGAAACAGAATAAAGTGACAGTGATTTCAGATAATCCACATAGGGGAGATGAGAAAACTTTGAATTTTCCTTGTGAGAAAACTTTGTGTTCTCTCAAATTGTTGCAGGTGTTTGGAAAGGTACATACCAAAAGGCACATTGTATTCAATTATTGGCCCGATAAGGGAAGAGTACAGGGAGGTTATAATTTCTTTTTTTCTGGAGGCAATGCCCTTACTTATAAAATGAGCAATATAGAATATCCTCCTTATCACTGTGGAGACAGGGTGATCAAAGGTAAGGTTGCTGTCAACCTGTGTGCTCAGGTCTCTCACCAATGAATCCATACTTAGGGTGCTGCTATTGATGTGGTAGTTAGCAGGAGCATCGCTCTTACAGAAAGGGATGATAATACATTTTTTGCATTGTTTAAGGACATGACTTTGATGCCAATCATTTGTTTGTGTAAGACCCTCTTGTAGGATGTTGACATCATTTGGAGATTCTACGACTGCTCCCAGTTTGCAATCATCAGCAAACTTTGTCAGCCACAGACCATTAGCTTTTGCTTGTAAGCTCCTATATGGTGTTAATGTTTCCCATGGATGTTGCTGACATCAGGGGGTGTATCAGGTAACTTTGTTGGGCTTTTGGGAGGTGTTTTATGTGTGTTTGCATAGTGTGCTGCTTCGTGTAAATGGTTATGGTGATGCATGCCTTGTATGCACGAGCAGACCACCCACATATCAGACATGAGCTAGACATCCAAAATTAGATACCAGATACATTCAATCAATATTGCTGAGCACTGCTGGGTATCACACAAACCTGGTAAGTGGGGTTGTGCTTTGCTCATTTCCTTCAATTATGGAACTTTGCATAACTACTCCTGTGCAACAGGTGTTAGGTATTGGACTGGATTGCATATGGTCCTCAATTTAAGTACAAGGTATGCCAACTGTTCTTATACTCATCTGGCATTGCAGCTTATAGAAATTAACTGTAATTAGCATTTTCTGTATGTTTCATGATAACAGGGATGAAAATATAATTATGCACTGCTGGGCTCTGCTGTGTGATGGTGTGCTCACTGCAATACAGAGCAATGAAGCAGGACCTTTAAATCATGTTAATTATATCCTAAGCATGTGAATTCCATCTTAATTAGCCAATTCCATATGGGGGACCTACTCAAGAAATGTATAAAGCATGCATACAGCCTACTTTCTGATTTTTCCTTGACACTTCAACATCATTGGAGGAGAGACTTGGAAATTTATCTGAGATAATGTTAGGGAGCTCTGCAGCTATTCTACATCTGCATGTGCTAGATGCTGAAGTCAATGCTACTGGCAATAGGCCTAGGCCAAGAAGGAGAAGAGTATTCAAGCCCAAGGTAACTTATCAGATGCTACATGAGCTGGAGATTGTACAGTGCTACAGAGTGGAAAGGGACATATTACAAGAACTCGGTGAGCTCTGCCGCCCTCTACTCAGAGCCAGAGCCAACCATGGGGAACCTATCCCAGTGGAAACTAAGGTATGTGTAGCCCTTAGGATATTAACTACAGGTACTTTTCAAAGACCAACTGGGGATGGGGTGTCATAGGCTTCAGCATCCAGGGTACTCCACCAGTTCCTAGATGCTATGCTTCTACATGCTAGTGAGCACATATCATTTCCCCTTACCCCTGAGGAGAAGGCCAGCAATATGCAATGGTTCTGCTATGTATCACAGTACCCTGAAGTACTGGATACAATAGATTGCACTCATACACATCAAGGTACCACCTGGTGAGCAAGGTAGGATCTGCATTAACTGCAAGGGATACCACTCCATCAACTGCCAAGTTATGCACAATGCACAGGGTATTATCCTGAATGTGTGTGCTGGTAACCCTAGCAGTTATCACAACTCCTGTATCTGGCACCCATCACCGCTGTACCAGATATTTGCTAGAAGGACATCCCACAGCGCCATTTACTAGGGGATGCTGGTACACCCTGGAACCATGGATGATGATGCCCATTAGAAATGCACACACACCCATGGGAAAATGCCATAATGAGGTACATGCACAACCTAGGAACATCATAGAGAGTGTGTTTGGGATTCCTAAATCACAGTTCTGGTGCCTAGCTATATCTGGTGGAGCCTTACAGTATACTCTACACACATGTACATATATATTTAAAGTATGTGCTATGCTCCACAATCTGATTCTGTGGAAACAGCTGCAGCAGGATCAGCAAGGGGAAGGGACACACATCCCCCCGCCAACACCTAGGTCACCATAGTCACAGTCACAGGACGACTTGAAGAAAGAACCCCCAGCTGTTGTCCCTGTAGACAGATGTAGGCATGCTCAATATGCCCTTGCACTGGCTAAGAGACAATGCATAACACATTCACTGACCACTTAGGGACCTAGGGATTAATACTTTCCACCTACTCACATGCATACATTAAAAATGATTACATACAACTCACACAACCTGCACCTATCCATGTATTGGCTGTGTACTGCTTGCATCAGAGTCAGCCCTGAGCTACAGTTGTGTCAACTGCTGCATTTGCAAGGTAGGTCCTTAACCTACACTGTAGTTTTGTAGACTTGTATGACGTATCCTTTGTATATATGAACTTGGAACAGTATACAAGTAAAAAGTGTTGTATTTGTACAGAAAATTAAGTAACATGTGACTAATGGCACTATTTTACTAGTATGTGTTCATTTGTAATTAGTAGGCCTCATGCATAAAACCGTCATACAGTCCTACTGCAACAGATTAGTAATACATTTAAGATAGAGGTTAGAAAGTGAGGCTATACATTGCAGTGTCTGACTTCAGACTTGTCTGTATCCTAACAGTAGATGTGGAATGTTCTCCTGCCCCCCCCAAAAAAAAACAGGGGGTGTCCCCTTGTAACTGCCATAAAAGTGAATAATCTAACCAAACCAATGGTAAATGGGTGTTTGTCACTATTAAAATCTCCCACATTTCCAAGAGAATATTGTAGCTTTGGTCATACATAGTATGTGTTAGGTAACTCGTGTATAGCAGTGTACATTGTTATGCAGGTGGTTGTGTTAAAACTTACCATTGTTCTGGCAAGCTGCTTCTGTGGCCAAAAGGACTAAGGCAGCCATCCTGCCTGATGAAGCTGTAATGTTGTTGAGGGTTTGAATCCTGATATGAGTAGAGGTTTTGGATGTGTACTAACAATAGGTTGTCTTTTACAGACTGTGATTCTGTGTCCCATACTGTTATTAACTTTGTCTTGTCTTAATTCTATGTTTGCATGATGCACCGCATGTTTACAACCTTTATGATAAGGCTTAGCTGATTTGTGTGGAACACAACAATGCAGAATCAGTGAAAAAGGAAAGAGGGTTTATGTCTGACCACCAACCACAGACACCGGATACATTCAATCAATGCTGTTAGTAATCAGGAAATCCAGGCCTGGATCAGGGATAGGAGCAGGCTGTAGTAACAGGTATATATTACATAATAGTAAGACTCAGATGTGAG
>NC_056731.1:1673461686-1673556686 GCF_019279795.1 Protopterus annectens | reverse complement strand
AACAGTGGAAGTGTGCATCCCACAATAACTTCTCAAATGGCATGTTTTTTGCACTATTTTGGTGCTTGCCCAAACACTCAGTCAAGGCAGACCTCCAACCTCTTTTCCCCCCACGTGGCCTGCTGATTTCATGTAACATAAGATCACCCGCAGTCATAATAAAATCAGACTTGTCCTGTGGTGTATGTATTATGTACTCTGATGTGTAAGCTTAGATAGATAAGGGTTCTATTCTCACTGCAGTCAACTGTGTTTCTATGTGTGTGAGCTGATGGTGGATGTTATACAGAGTATTTTACAGCAGCCTAAGAGATACTGCTGATTTCATCAGCAATATCAGATTATTGGATAAGTGTATGTCACAACAGGCCATGGTCACACACTGGCAAGAGAGATGGGTAGATGTCACCTCATCCTATATGTGGTAGACAGTGACATTACTGTTATTGTATGTGCAAACATCATGCCATCTATTTGCAATGGTGATGGGCAAGTTGACACATTACATCACATAGGAATCCACATGGATTTTGTTTTTTGTGGATGATATTGTGGTCTATATTAAGATTATGGTACAGGTGTAGGGACCCTGGGGAGGTGGAGATATGATTTACAGAGGACAGGAATGAAGGTCAGCAGGACTAAGACAGAATATATGTGTGTGGATGAGAGGGTGGACAGAGGCATGGTTAGAATGCAGGTAGTACAGTTGGTGAAGACATATGATGTCAAATACTCTGGACCAACAGTTCAGAGTAATGGTGAATTAATGAATCAATAAATTGATCAAATTGATGATATAAAAGGAATTCTTGATCTATCTTATCAATATGTTTATTATTATAATTATTATAATTAATTTCCAGTTAGAATGTTGATTCACTTTATAACGAATTTATTAATTTGCTCGTTTTAATATATATAACAGATATTTAGATATGCTATGTTTATGTGATTATTCTTATGGCATTTTTCTGAGATATATTTGCCCAACACCTACTAGTATAATATTTACTAAATGTGCTACAGGGAGTATAAGACAGTGTTATGTGCTCTATCTTGGATAGGCATTTATGTCTATAGTATTAGCTTCAGACATACAGATGAAATCAGTGCTTGAATAATGTTGATGAAAGTTTTATTTGTGTTTTTAGAAGCGTTACGCTTCATATGTCAGTGAAGTTTTTATGTACAGGTTTGATGTTGCTTTGACGTTGTTTCTTTAAATGACTTAATAGAAATACTTAATTGATGACTAGATTGATTAATTGTATATATTTCAAGTATATAAAGGATGAATTTTAGCTAATTGTTGTAACCTGATGAAGCGCGCCATGGTGGTGCGCTTGTTTCTTTTAATTAAACTGTCTTATGTTCATCGTCGTGGTTCCTTACAGTTCTTTTACAATTCTACTTTCAGTGTTGGAAGGAACCTTTGGATGGTCATATTTTGCCTGCTGCTATTATTCCTGTTTTTCGTCTGCATTTCTGGCCAGCACACGATGGATTCTACGAATATTGAGCTTGACTACAATCCGGCAAGTACGGGCGGTACTGAAAACTGGAACAACCTTTTTCATCAGCAGGAGAACCCTCTGCTGAGTCTAGATTTTCAGCATAATACTCCATCTATTGTTTCCAACAACATGGAGAATCTACAAGACTTTTATAGTTCTCTAAGACAGTTAGAGAATGACCTATACAAGCTCCATCGGCTCATATGATAGAGAAGACACCTGGAGGCATGTCTCCATTTTAAGGTAGTTCCCCATGGTATGCAGGTATTGTGTATGCCAAGTTATGGTGATAGCCATCCGGACTTATTGCGTAGATGGCAACAATTAAATATCGATTTTGGTATCCAGTACATTGAACTACTTATTGAATATTTTACTCCTAATGAACAGGATCTTGTGGTTAAGGTAGAAGATGAACACAAGAATTTACTACTTAAATATAAAGGTGATATATATGCCTCTAAACTCGGCAACATGCTTAAGCAGGTTGCGTTATACAGTAACAAGCTTGAACAAATAAAATTAAGGAAACTTAAACGTGATCATCAAGATTTCCAGCTGGGCCAAATATTTGTTTGGCCGAGGTTCAGTAGGAATGGAACTGAATCAACTGTTAACGATACCATTCCTCCTACGAACCTCAATGTTGAGCATGTAGAGAATGTGGAAGTATTAAATAAGTCTTACACCAGAACCGTACCATTAGGCGATACACAAACTGATGAAATATTTACTTCTAATGCTTCTCTTCCCTGTAACCAGCAGGGTTTAAAAACTATTGTTGCATTGGGAGCGAGACCGAAATCAAGCAATGCTGTTACACCTGCTATTGCAACTGGCACTCCTTCTTTAAACCTCCCGCTTCCCTACAAAGCCAGGGCACCTACATGTTCTGTGAGCCGAGGCCGGGGGAAAAGGAAATTTTTGGGCGAGGTTCCGGAAGCAAGGCGAAAGACCAGGAACTGAGAACACTATTCTTTAATCTTACTTCTTTTGAACTAACAGCGGATGAACAAGCACTTCTTAATAAAGGTTTATCCTTTATTCCATCCCAGGGAAGTAAACTTTCAGAAACGCTCATAGCGCTTCGCCTTTTTGCCAGGACACTTTCACTCAAGGTATTGTTCTTTGAACCTTCTCATAAAGACTTCATAAATACGTTTAATGTATGTAAAAGAAAAAGTTCATTTATACCTCCCATGCATAATATGGTTGACTGTTTTGTACGCTCTTGTGAGCAAGATTTCTACAAGTATTACAAAGAAGGAAAACATAAAGGAATATTTCATAATCTGAATGCCAATTTGAAACATTGCCTTGATAATTTTTGTAATAACAGTGAAATTACATTTAAACCTGCTGATAAAGATGGAGGGGTGGTCGTAATGGATACCTCCTTTTATATTGAGTTAATGCATAATATGTTGAACAATGATGTAGCTTATAAGCCTATAGAAAAAACTGTGGTGGGCTCTATAATTAGAGGGGTCCATGACACTTTTTATGATCTTCTTATGTGTCGTTGTATAGATAAGGATCTATACGACTTTTTAATAATTGACTCACCTTTGATTCCCTTAATTAAGGGCCTTCAGAAGATGCATAAAGGGGTGCAACCCCCCCCCACTACACCCAATAGTTTCAGGTACGCATTGGGTAACAGAAAATGCATCGATTTATTTACAGACTAAGTTGGGTCCCTTAGTTAAAGCAATACCCACCATTCTGAAAGACTCCTATGGGCTGTTACGTGACTTAAAAATGGACTCCCTAAGTAATAATATTCAAAGTAATACTCTACTGGTAACGTTAGATATCAAGAACTTATTTACAAGCATTCCAAATGATTTTGGTTTGGAAGCCATCAGGGTGTTTTTGCTTACCAATGGAACACTAGATAATGCTAACCAGATGTTGGTCTGTAGTCTTTTAGATGTGGTCTTGAATAACAATGTTTTTCTCTTTCGGGACCAAGCATATGCACAAACATGGGGAGTGGCCATGGGCACTCCCTGTGCTAATGCATATGCAAATTTAGTTATTTATCAATGGGAAAACAGATTTATTTTCAATAATGAGAGATTTAAAAACATCATTTTATATAGGCGTTTTGTAGACGATATCCTTTTATTTTGGAACAATGATCTGGATTCGTTGTATGAGTTTGTTGCCTATATGGAATCTACAACTTCTTTCTTAAAGTTTACTTGTGAGCAGTCATTTACTAGTGTTAGTTTTCTGGATATTAGCATCACTAATGATGACTTGAACAACATTACTACAACACTTTACAGGAAACCATGCTGGAGGAATGCCATCCTTCACTTTGACAGTATGCATCCCCGCTACACATTTCGAAATGTGATTAAAGGGCAAATAACTAGAATCTCTAGGATATGTAATAAAAAAGAAGATCTAAGTACCTAGGTTGTCTTTCAAAAAAGCTGCTTTATCAGCAGAGGTTATCCTCATGATCTAATTAATAATTTAACATCGTCAGCTCTCGAGGCACCCAGATATGTTAAAAGAGGCAGTTGCCCTAGTATTAATAAGAGACAAGAAGCAAATTTGGCATTTGGTATTAAGTATATCAATGATATTAATCATATCATGGACGTCGTTAAAAATAACTGGAAGATCCTTTTACTTGATCCAATTCTAGTACAGATAGTAGGTAAAAAACCCACTTTTAGATTCACTAATAGTCTGAATTTAAAAAGACTATTATGTAATGAAAAAATGGATGCTTTACAGTTAGATATTAGAGCATTATACAAGAAGGGAACATATCCGTGCACTAAATGTAATATGTGCAGACATATATCTAAAAATCAGTCATTTGAGGTGCCAGGACTGGCTACAATATTTACACCAACTTTTTATGCGACATTCGATTCCAAAAATGTCATCTATTTAGCCACCTGTGAGCTATGTGATGCCTACAACGTAGGTATGATGTCTAGGAGGCTAAGGGATCGCATGTACAATCATATTTATGATATAAGGAAGGAGAACATCAACAATGCACTGGCTAAGCATTGCCAGCAGTTTCCCAAGCACCATTTTAAGTTTAGGGTCATCCAGATAGTGCACAATAATATGAGAGAAGGTGATGTTATGGGATCTCTTGAACTTCATGAATTAAAATGGATTTTTAACTTTAGATCTCACATTGAACCTGGCTTGAATCTAGCAGTCAGTATTAGACCAGCTTTATTAGTGGGTAGATGAATATTTATCTATTCCTTTTAGTATTAATTTTAAAAGTAAAAAATGGTAATAATAAAATTGATAATAATGAATCAATAAATTGATCAAATTGATGATATAAAAGGAATTCTTGATCTATCTTATCAATATGTTTATTATTATAATTATTATAATTAATTTTCTGTTAGAATGTTGATTCACTTTATAACGAATTTATTAATTTGCTCGTTTTAATATATATAACAGATATTTAGATATGCTATGTTTATGTGATTATTCTTATGGCATTTTTCTGAGATATATTTGCCCAACACCTACTAGCATAATATTTACTAAATGTGCTACAGGGAGTATAAGACAGCATTATGTGCTCTATCTTGGATAGGCATTTATGTCTATAGTATTAGCTTCAGACATACAGATGAAATCAGTGCTTGAATAATGTTGATGAAAGTTTTATTTGTGTTTTTAGAAGCATTACGCTTTATATGTCAATGAAGTGTTTATGTACAGGTTTGATGTTGCTTTGACGTTGTTTCTTTAAATGACTTAATAGAAATACTTAATTGATGACTAGATTGATTAATTGTATATATTTCAAGTATATAAAGGATGAAATTTAGCTAATTGTTGTAACCTGATGAAGCGCGCCATGGTGGTGCGCTTGTTTCTTTTAATTAAACTGTCTTATGTTCATCGTCGTGGTTCCTTACAGTTCTTTTACAATTCTACTTTCTGCGTTGGAAGGAACCTTTGGATGGTCATATTTTGCCTGCTGCTATTATTCCTGTTTTTCGTCTGCATTTCTGGTCAGCACACGATGGATTCTACGAATATTGAGCTTGACTACAATCCGGCAAGTACGGGCGGTACTGATAACTGGAACAACCTTTTTCATCAGCAGGAGAACCCTCTGCTGAGTCTAGATTTTCAGCATAATACTCCATCTATTGTTTCCAACAACGTGGAGAATCTACAAGACTTTTATAGTTCTCTAAGACAGTTAGAGAATGACCTATACAAGCTCCATCGGCTCATATGACAGAGAAGACACCTGGAGGCATGTCTCCATTTTAAGGTAGTTCCCCATGGTATGCAGGTATTGTGTATGCCAAGTTATGGTGATAGCCATCCGGACTTATTGCGTAGATGGCAACAATTAAATATCGATTTTGGTATCCAGTACATTGAACTACTTATTGAATATTTTACTCCCATTGAACAGGATCTTGTGGTTAAGGTAGAAGATGAACACAAGAATTTACTACTTAAATATAAAGGTGATATATATGCCTCTAAGCTCGGCAACATGCTTAAGCAGGTTGCGTTATACAGTAACAAGCTTGAACAAATAAAATTAAGGAAACTTAAACGTGATCATCAAGATTTCCAGCTGGGCCAGATATTTGTTTGGCCGAGGTTCAATAGGAATGGAACTGAATCAACTGTTAACGATACCATTCCTCCTACGAACCTCAATGTTGAACATGTAGAGAATGTGGAAGTATTAAATAAGTCTTACACCAGAACCGTACCATTAGGCGATACACAAACTGATGAAATATTTACTTCTAATGCTTCTCTTCCCTGTAACCAGCAGGGTTTAAAAACTATTGTTGCATTGGGAGCGAGACCGAAATCAAGCAATGCTGTTACACCTGCTATTGCAACTGGCACTCCTTCTTTAAACCTCCCGCTTCCCTACAAAGCCAGGGCACCTACATGTTCTGTGAGCCGAGGCCAGGGGAAAAGGAAATTTTTGGGCTAGGTTCCGGAAGCAAGGCGAAAGACCAGGAACTGAGAACACTATTCTTTAATCTTACTTCTTTTGAACTAACAGCGGATGAACAAACACTTCTTAATAAAGGTTTATCCTTTATTCCATCCCAGGGAAGTAAACTTTCAGAAACGCTCATAGCGCTTCGCCTTTTTGCCAGGACACTTTCACTCAAGGTATTGTTCTTTGAACCTTCTCATAAAGACTTCGTAAATACGTTTAATGTATGTAAAAGAAAAGTTCATTTATACCTCCCATGCATAATATGGTTGACTGTTTTGTACGCTCTTGTGAGCAAGATTTCTACAAGTATTACAAAGAAGGAAAACATAAAGGAATATTTCATAATCTGAATGCCAATTTGAAACATTGCCTTGATAATTTTTGTAATAACAGTGAAATTACATTTAAACCTGCTGATAAAGATGGAGGGGTGGTCGTAATGGATACCTCCTTTTATATTGAGTTAATGCATAATATGTTGAACAATGATGTAGCTTATAAGCCTATAGAAAAAACTGTGGTGGGCTCTATAATTAGAGGGGTCCATGACACTTTTTATGATCTTCTTATGTGTCGTTGTATAGATAAGGATCTATACGACTTTTTAATAATTGACTCACCTTTGATTCCCTTAATTAAGGGCCTTCAGAAGATGCATAAAGGGGTGCAACCCCCCCCACTACACCCAATAGTTTCAGGTACACATTGGGTAACAGAAAATGCATCGATTTATTTACAGACTAAGTTGGGTCCCTTAGTTAAAGCAATACCCACCATTCTGAAAGACTCCTATGGGCTGTTACGTGACTTAAAAATGGAATCCCTAAGTAATACTATTCAAAGTAATACTCTACTGGTAACGTTAGATATCAAGAACTTATTTACAAGAATTCCAAATGATTTTGGTTTGGAAGCCATCAGGGAGTTTTTGCTTACCAACGGAACACTAGATAATGCTAACCAGATGTTGGTCTGTAGTCTTTTAGATGTGGTCTTGAATAACAATGTTTTTCTCTTTCGGGACCAAGCATATGCACAAACATGGGGAGTGGCCATGGGCACTCCCTGTGCTAATGCATATGCAAATTTAGTTATTTATCAATGGGAAAACAGATTTATTTTCAATAATGAGAGATTTAAAAACATCATTTTATATAGGCGTTTTGTAGACGATATCCTTTTATTTTGGAACAATGATCTGGATTCGTTGTATGAGTTTGTTGCCTATATGGAATCTACAACTTCTTTCTTAAAGTTTACTTGTGAGCAGTCATTTACTAGTGTTAGTTTTCTGGATATTAGCATCACTAAAGATGACTTGAACAACATTACTACAACACTTTACAGGAAACCATGCTGGAGGAATGCCATCCTTCACTTTGACAGTATGCATCCCCGCTACACATTTCGAAATGTGATTAAAGGGCAAATAACTAGAATCTCTAGGATATGTAATAAAAAAGAAGATCTAAGTACCTAGGTTGTCTTTCAAAAAAGCTGCTTTATCAGCAGAGGTTATCCTCATGATCTAATTAATAATTTAACATCGTCAGCTCTCGAGGCACATAGATATGTTAAAAGAGGCAGTTGCCCTAGTATTAATAAGAGACAAGAAGCAAATTTGGCATTTGGTATTAAGTATACCAATGATATTAATCATATCATGGACGTCGTTAAAAATAACTGGAAGATCCTTTTACTTGATCCAATTCTAGTACAGATAGTAGGTAAAAAACCCACTTTTAGATTCACTAATAGTCTGAATTTAAAAAGACTATTATGTAATGAAAAAATGGATGCTTTACAGTTAGATATTAGAGCACTATACAAGAAGGGAACATATCCGTGCACTAAATGTAATATGTGCAGACATATATCTAAAAATCAGTCATTTGAGGTGCCAGGACTGGCTACAATATTTACACCAACTTTTTATGCGACATTCGATTCCAAAAATGTCATCTATTTAGCCACCTGTGAGCTATGTGATGCCTACTACGTAGGTATGATGTCTAGGAGGCTAAGGGATCGCATGTACAATCATATTTATGATATAAGGAAGGAGAACATCAACAATGCACTGGCTAAGCATTGCCAGCAGTTTCCCAAGCACCATTTTAAGTTTAGGGTCATCCAGATAGTGCACAATAATATGAGAGAAGGTGATGTTATGGGATCTCTTGAACTTCATGAATTAAAATGGATTTTTAACTTTAGATCTCACATTGAACCTGGCTTGAATCTAGCAGTCAGTATTAGACCAGCTTTATTAGGGGGTAGATGAATATTTATCTATTCCTTTTAGTATTAATTTTAAAAGTAAAAAATGGTAATAATAAAATTGATAATAATGAATCAATAAATTGATCAAATTGATGATATAAAAGGAATTCTTGATCTATCTTATCAATATGTTTATTATTATAATTATTATAATTAATTTCCAGTTAGAATGTTGATTCACTTTATAACAAATTTATTAATTTGCTCGTTTTAATATATATAACAGATATTTAGATATGCTATGTTTATGTGATTATTCTTATGGCATTTTTCTGAGATATATTTGCCCAACACCTACTAGTATAATATTTACTAAATGTGCTACAGGGAGTATAAGACAGCGTTATGTGCTCTATCTTGGATAGGCATTTATGTCTATAGTATTAGCTTCAGACATACAGATGAAATCAGTGCTTGAATAATGTTGATGAAAGTTTTATTTGTGTTTTTAGAAGCGTTACGCTTCATATGTCAATGAAGTTTTTATGTACAGGTTTGATGTTGCTTTGACGTTGTTTCTTTAAATGACTTAATAGAAATACTTAATTGATGACTAGATTGATTAATTGTATATATTTCAAGTATATAAAGGATGAATTTTAGCTAATTGTTGTAACCTGATGAAGCGCGCCATGGTTGTGCGCTTGTTTCTTTTAATTAAACTGTCTTATGTTCATTGTCGTGGTTCCTTACAGTTCTTTTACAATTCTACTTTCTGCGTTGGAAGGAACCTTTGGATGGTCATATTTTGCCTGCTGCTATTATTCCTGTTTTTCGTCTGCATTTCTGGTCAGCACACGATGGATTCTACGAATATTGAGCTTGACTACAATCCGGCAAGTACGGGCGGTACTGATAACTGGAACAACCTTTTTCATCAGCAGGAGAACCCTCTGCTGAGTGTAGATTTTCAGCATAATACTCCATCTATTGTTTCCAACAACGTGGAGAATCTACAAGACTTTTATAGTTCTCTAAGACAGTTAGAGAATGACCTATACAAGCTCCATCGGCTCATATGACAGAGAAGACACCTGGAGGCATGTCTCCATTTTAAGGTAGTTCCCCATGGTATGCAGGTATTGTGTATGCCAAGTTATGGTGATAGCCATCCGGACTTATTGCATAGATGGCAACAATTAAATATCGATTTTGGTATCCAGTACATTGAACTACTTATTGAATATTTTACTCCCATTGAACAGGATCTTGTGGTTAAGGTAGAAGATGAACACAAGAATTTACTACTTAAATATAAAGGTGATATATATGCCTCTAAGCTCGGCAACATGCTTAAGCAGGTTGCGTTATACAGTAACAAGCTTGAACAAATAAAATTAAGGAAACTTAAACGTGATCATCAAGATTTCCAGCTGGGCCAGATATTTGTTTGGCCGAGGTTCAATAGGAATGGAACTGAATCAACTGTTAACGATACCATTCCTCCTACGAACCTCAATGTTGAACATGTAGAGAATGTGGAAGTATTAAATAAGTCTTACACCAGAACCGTACCATTAGGCGATACACAAACTGATGAAATATTTACTTCTAATGCTTCTCTTCCCTGTAACCAGCAGGGTTTAAAAACTATTGTTGCATTGGGAGCGAGACCGAAATCAAGCAATGCTGTTACACCTGCTATTGCAACTGGCACTCCTTCTTTAAACCTCCCACTTCCCTACAAAGCCAGGGCACCTACATGTTCTGTGAGCCAAGGCCGGGGGAAAAGGAAATTTTTGGGCGAGGTTCCGGAAGCAAGGCGAAAGACCAGGAACTGAGAACACTATTCTTTAATCTTACTTCTTTTGAACTAACAGCGGATGAACAAGCACTTCTTAATAAAGGTTTATCCTTTATTCCATCCCAGGGAAGTAGACTTTCAGAAACGCTTATAGCGCTTCGCCTTTTTGCCAGGACACTTTCACTCAAGGTATTGTTCTTTGAACCTTCTCATAAAGACTTCGTAAGTACGTTTAATGTATGTAAAAGAAAAAGTTCATTTATACCTCCCATGCATAATATGGTTGACTGTTTTGTACACTCTTGTGAGCAAGATTTCTACAAGTATTACAAAGAAGGAAAACATAAAGGAATATTTCATAATCTGAATGCCAATTTGAAACATTGCCTTGATAATTTTTGTAATAACAGTGAAATTACGTTTAAACCTGCTGATAAAGATGGAGGGGTGGTCGTAATGGATACCTCCTTTTATATTGAGTTAATGCATAATATGTTGAACAATGATGTAGCTTATAAGCCTATAGAAAAAACTGTGGTGGGCTCTATAATTAGAGGGGTCCATGACACTTTTTATGATCTTCTTATGTGTCGTTGTATAGATAAGGATCTATACGACTTTTTAATAATTGACTCACCTTTGATTCCCTTAATTAAAGGCCTTCAGAAGATGCATAAAGGGGTGCAACCCCCCCCACTACACCCAATAGTTTCAGGTACACATTGGGTAACAGAAAATGCATCGATTTATTTACAGACTAAGTTGGGTCCCTTAGTTAAAGCAATACCCACCATTCTGAAAGACTCCTATGGGCTGTTACGTGACTTAAAAATGGAATCCCTAAGTAATACTATTCAAAGTAATACTCTACTGGTAACGTTAGATATCAAGAACTTATTTACAAGCATTCCAAATGATTTTGGTTTGGAAGCCATCAGGGAGTTTTTGCTTACCAACGGAACACTAGATAATGCTAACCAGATGTTGGTCTGTAGTCTTTTAGATGTGGTCTTGAATAACAATGTTTTTCTCTTTCGGGACCAAGCATATGCACAAACATGGGGAGTGGCCATGGGCACTCCCTGTGCTAATGCATATGCAAATTTAGTTATTTATCAATGGAAAAACAGATTTATTTTCAATAATGAGAGATTTAAAAACATCATTTTATATAGGCGTTTTGTAGACGATATCCTTTTATTTTGGAACAATGATCTGGATTCGTTGTATGAGTTTGTTGCCTATATGGAATCTACAACTTCGTTCTTAAAGTTTACTTGTGAGCAGTCATTTACTAGTGTTAGTTTTCTGGATATTAGCATAACTAAAGATGACTTGAACAACATTACTACAACACTTTAGAGGAAACCATGCTGGAGGAATGCCATCCTTCACTTTGACAGTATGCATCCCCGCTACACATTTTGAAATGTGATTAAAGGGCAAATAACTAGAATCTCTAGGATATGTAATAAAAAAGAAGATCTAAGTACCTAGGATGACTTTCAAAAAAGCTGCTTTATCAGCAGATGTTATCCTCATGATCTAATTAATAATTTAACATCGTCAGCTCTCGAGGCACCCAGATATGTTAAAAGAGGCAGTTGCCCTAGTATTAATAAGAGACAAGAAGCAAATTTGGCATTTGGTATTAAGTATACCAATGATATTAATCATATCATGGACGTCGTTAAAAATAACTGGAAGATCCTTTTACTTGATCCAATTCTAGTACAGATAGTAGGTAAAAAACCCACTTTTAGATTCACTAATAGTCTGAATTTAAAAAGACTATTATGTAATAAAAAAATGGATGCTTTACAGTTAGATATTAGAGCACTATACAAGAAGGGAACATATCCGTGCACTAAATGTAATATGTGCAGACATATATCTAAAAATCAGTCATTTGAGGTGCCAGGACTGGCTACAATATTTACACCAACTTTTTATGCGACATGCGATTCCAAAAATGTCATCTATTTAGCCACCTGTGAGCTATGTGATGCCTACTACGTAGGTATGATGTCTAGGAGGCTAAGGGATCGCATGTACAATCATATTTATGATATAAGGAAGGAGAACATCAACAATGCACTGGCTAAGCATTGCCAGCAGTTTCCCAAGCACCATTTTAAGTTTAGGGTCATCCAGATAGTGCACAATAATATGAGAGAAGGTGATGTTATGGGATCTCTTGAACTTCATGAATTAAAATGGATTTTTAACTTTAGATCTCACATTGAACCTGGCTTGAATCTAGCAGTCAGTATTAGACCAGCTTTATTAGGGGGTAGATGAATATTTATCTATTCCTTTTAGTATTAATTTTAAAAATAAAAAATGGTAATAATAAAATTGATAATAATGAATCAATAAATTGATCAAATTGATGATATAAAAGGAATTCTTGATCTATCTTATCAATATGTTTATTATTATAATTATTATAATTAATTTCCAGTTAGAATGTTGATTCACTTTATAACGAATTTATTAATTTGCTCGTTTTAATATATATAACAGATATTTAGATATGCTATGTTTATGTGATTATTCTTATGGCATTTTTCTGAGATATATTTGCCCAACACCTACTAGTATAATATTTACTAAATGTGCTACAGGGAGTATAAGACAGCGTTATGTGCTCTATCTTGGATAGGCATTTATGTCTATAGTATTAGCTTCAGACATACAGATGAAATCAGTGCTTGAATAATGTTGATGAAAGTTTTATTTGTGTTTTTAGAAGCGTTACGCTTCATATGTCAATGAAGTTTTTATGTACAGGTTTGATGTTGCTTTGACGTTGTTTCTTTAAATGACTTAATAGAAATGCTTAATTGATGACTAGATTGATTAATTGTATATATTTCAAGTATATAAAGGATGAATTTTAGCTAATTGTTGTAACCTGATGAAGCGCGCCATGGTGGTGCGTGAAAGCGCTTGTTTCTTTTAATTAAACTGTCTTATGTTCATCGTGGTGGTTCCTTACAGTTCTTTTACAATACTGGCCAGAGAGATGGGTAGATGTCACCTCATCCTATATGTGGTAGACAGTGACATTACTGTTATTGTATGTGCAAACATCATGCCATCTATTTGCAATGGTGATGGGCAAGTTGACACATTACATCACATAGGAATCCACATGGATTTTGTTTTTTGTGGATGATATTGTGGTCTATATTAAGATTATGGTACAGGTGTAGGGACCCTGGGGAGGTGGAGATATGATTTACAGAGGACAGGAATGAAGGTCAGCAGGACTAAGACAGAATATATGTGTGTGGATGAGAGGGTGGACAGAGGCATGGTTAGAATGCAGGTAGTACAGTTGGTGAAGACATATGATGTCAAATACTCTGGACCAACAGTTCAGAGTAATGGTGAGTCTGTACGACAGGTGTAAAAGAGAGAGCAAGCATGGTGGAATGTGTGGAGAAAAGTGTCTAGAGTGATCTTTGACAGATGGTTGCCAATAACACTGACATGGAGGGTCTCCAAGATGGGAGTGAGATCAACTATGTCATATGGGTCACAGATGATGCCACAGAAAAATGCAGGAGTCATAGGTGTTGCAGTGTACCAGATGTTACCAGATGTTACAGTTTGCATTGTGTAGGCTGAGGATGGACTGGAGTGTTAACCATCTATTACAGTGTCAGCTCAGCTGTACTGTTTAGAGATGAGGGCAGAGTGATGGGATTTTGCTGGTTTGGACACATGCTGAGGAGAGATGCTGGGTATATTGGGGGAAGGATGCTAAAGATGTAGCTGCCAGTCAAAAGGAAAATAGGAAGGCCTAAGATAATGTGTATGTATATGGTGACAGAGGAAATGCAGGTGGTTGGTGTGACAGAGCAAGATGAAGAGGATGGTTAGAAATGGAAGCAGAATATCTGCTGTGATGAGCCCAAATGGTACTCTACAAAAAAATAGGCAGAAGAAGATGACATCTCTATCTGGAGAAAGCCCAGCTGTACATTTGTGTCATGGGTGTAAAGTACGAGTATCTAATTGATGGTTACTGTGTCTGGACTCAGTTTGGATTTAACAGTGTGTCTTGGCATTACTTGCTCTGAATTGTGTGCAGAGGCTGTAACACTTTGCCCTCATACCTGCGGAAATGTCAATACACTTGCTTTCAAATACAATTGGCTGCTGCTGTTTCCGCAAAGATCATTGACAGCTGTAGTACATTACTCCCTGATTCCCTGTCTACACATTTACATAAATGTATACACACAGGTATACCTGATAGGCTCCGGAAAATACAAACCACAGCAGTGTATGTCTGTCATAACTACATTATACAGTAAGTGAAAGAAGCTGCTGTTTAAAAATAAAACATTCAGAAACCAGGGGTGGAAGGCCACTCTCCTCAGCATAAACATGCAAATAAGATACCTTCAAGAACCCACACAGAGCAACTATGTTAAGCCTTTACACAACAACATATCCATGGATGACCTCATGTACATCTGCAAAATGATATAACTCAGTTGTAGATTAATCAAATTGTGTATGTTAGTGCAACACTGACCCAGTGTAACTTACAAACCCACTAGCAGACACATTTGCCTGAAAAGAGTGCTCCCTGCCACCACAACACCTAGTATCAACCATGTGTGACACATCACATTCAATCAGTGATATCTACAATGAGGAAGTTATCATTGCTGTCTTCAAGACTAGGAGCACAGTCTCCATGGGACCAGATGGAATTCTGGCTTGTGTTCTTCATGTGCTTCAATAGTGAGCTACTCCCCTAGGCACCATATTCAACCACAGTCTGAATACTGCTGTTGTCTACATTGAATGGAATATAGTCACCATTTTTCAACCATAGATATGACTGGCAAAATACAACTGTAATTAAGAGCTATAAATTTATGCAACCTCTTCTGTAAGGCAGTGGATACAGTTTGCATGCATCTCAGACACAAGGAAATATTTGAACTCCATACACTAGATGTGTTCCAGTTAGGTGTTCTGAAGGGAACTTTGTGGCTACAGGACCTAGTGGAAGTCATGGTGACCAGAGATATACACTAAACCCACATATAAGGCAGCTGTTTAATCTTAGCCTTACCACAGGATACATGCCCAAGGAGTGGCGTTCGGCAACTGTGGTCCCACTCCACAAAGGCGGTGCCTCTATGGATCCTGGTAATTACTGCCCCATAAGCTTAACAAGCCCGGTCTGCAAAGCTATGGAGAGGATTATAATGGAACTCATAAACAAAGACATAGGGGGCTTGCAGACATTGGACCCGACCCAATTTGGCTTTGTCAAGGGCAGATCATGCCTTTTGAACTTGGTTGACTTCTTCGAAACAGTCACTAAGGCCATTGATGAGGGAAAGGCAGTCCATAGAGCCTACATTGACCTTGCAAAATCTTTCGACACAATACCACACTCGGGTATTATAGAGAAACTTACCAGTTTAAATGTAAACCCATATGTCACAAGATGGGTTGCAAACTGGCTAAAGGACAGAACCCACAGGGTTAGAGTTGCTGGCACCATGTCAGACTTCAAGCCGGTCACAAGTGGTGTCCCACAGGGCTCAGTCCTTGGCCCCCTGTTGTTCGGCATCTACTTCTCAGAAGTGCAGGCAAACATAGGAGGACTGTGGCTGACAAAGTTTGCAGATGACTGCAAACTGGGCGCCATAGTGGAATGTACATCGGACACAGATATCCTTCAGAGGGGTCTCATGGAAACTGATAGCTGGTGCCAGAGCCATGGCCTGAAGTTAAATGCCAAAAAATGTATAGTCATACCCTTCTGGAAAAACAAGGTAACCCCAAGCTACCATATAGGGGGCAATCCATTAAGCACAGAAGAGGTTATCAGGGACTTGGGGACCCAGGTTGACAGTGGCCTTTCTTTTGACACTCACATTGCTAAAGTGGTTAGAAAGACCTTCTACATTGCCCACCTGATCATGAAGGGATTCACATCCAGAACAAGTGAGGTCATTGTTCCCCTGTACTCTTCACTTATCAGACCAATGATCAAGTACAATGCCCCATTCGGGATGTATCTCACCCGACACCTGCAGCAATTGGAGAGACCCCAAAAGTTCCTCACCAAAAGGATAAAGGGACTCCAAAATCTGTCATATGCTGCCAGACTGAAGAAACTCCAGCTCTATTCAGTCGCATACCGCCTGTTCAGAGGTGACCTGTGCCTGACATACAAGGCCATGTACAACCCGGAATTAATGGACATGCTCCACCTCAAAAAATCCAAATCTACCAGAACCACTAGAGCAAGCGACTTAAACCTTAGCACGGATATAAATAGGACATGCTGGAGGGATAGATTTGTCACCCAGAGACTCTCTATGCTGTGGAATAAAATCCCGGTCCATGTGAGGCAGAGCACCTCACTGGCTCTGTTCAAGAGAAATCTTGACCGGTGGATGGGAGATCGTAGGTTTATCCCGGGAATCATCTCTGTGTCACTGCTGGACAGAGGCACAACAAACTAATGGGCACAGTATTTTTTAACATAAGGGGTGGCGTAAGCCACAAAACTTTAGGCTGGGCTTATAAATGCCTTAGGGCAGATACCCTAGTATAAACCTATGAACCTATGAACCTATAAGGTCAAATATGTGCACACATCCTACTGTAATTTGGCCAAGGCCTTCAACATAATCCAATATTTGTTGTCAGTGGTAAACTAACCAAGGTGAATATCACATTCTAGGTTATCAGTTGGTTTTCAAGTGGGATCACAGACCAACTATATTCAGTCACAGAGACTTCACCTCAATCAGCGGACATGTCACCTGTGTAGTAACAGAAGTGTCAGTGCTGTGGCCCCTCAAATTTGACATAAATATCTCAGATGTCCAGAATAAAACAGAGGTTCTGTGGCACTAATGACTGCTGACAAAGCCATAGGTGTTACCTGAATAGCACTTCAATTCAGATTCTGCATGAGCACAGTCAAGCTCAGTGCTAGCCCTACATGTCTGTATGTTGGACTGTTGGGAGCCATGCATGGCAGAACTGAGAGTTCATCGTCTCCACCCCAAACACAAGAACTGGCTCTGCTAGGAGTTGCAGTGGCACCTCCATGCCAAAGGTCAGATGCTGTGCTACTACCCAAAGGTGACCGATGTCTGCTGGATGTGCTTCCTTCATGGGAATACCCAGGGCCATGACCCCATGGCCCGCTATGTCTGGGTATGGACAGTACATTCTCTGCTGGAGCAATGGATGTACTGCCACTCTGGGAATGTGATCAGGCATGACCATGTTGGCTATCAGCAGATGCAGTTGCCCTTAAAAACCTAAAAAGGTACACAAATGTAAAAAAAAAGGAATTACACAGTCCTTGTAATGCAACAGAATGTGTTTAAATTAAAAAAAACACATTTTAATAATAATAAATTACTAAAATTACAAGCAAACTACAAAGAAGGATAAGTGTTTTCATCCTGAATAACTCATGACCTCATCATATACCTTCATTAATTTAAAACAACATTTAAATACTCCAAATTGGTGATGTGCCTTCTTTGTAGTTTGGTTGTACTTTTAATAATTTATTATTATTAAAATACATTTTTTTATTTAAACACACTCCATTGCATTATGAGGACTGCGGAATTCCTTATTTTATGTTTGTGTTTTTGGTTTGTCTGTCATGGATCCTTTTCTTGGTTTGTATTTGGGGAACCCATATCCTTGGAGGAAGTAGGAGCCTCACAGATTTTATTTTCACAGAGTATGGGCAATATTCAATGGAACATCGGAGAGATGACAATGTTGGTTCAGCAGCTATTACAATGAGTTGCTGCTATCACCCCAGGGCAAAGAACACCCTCTATTCCACCAGAATTGATACTCAGCAATACCATTAGCAATGGTGGATTACTGAGTGCTTGATATAATGCTACTAATGGTGGGAATTTATCATTTAACAATGCTAATGGTAACGGTCACAGGGCTATGATTGACTAAGCATTGCCTACTTTTAATGACTGGGTACATAAACCCATCACTTTAGAAAGTACTTTTTCACCTGCCGACTATGTATTACATGAATTTTTGGATGAGATGGACTATAAGTTGTTTAAATTAAAGAACTGCAACTAAAAAATAATTACTTGACTGAAAGCATTAAGAAAGATATGGTACCAAAGAGGCTTAGAACATGGAAGTATCAAAATGGTTTGGAAGCAGACTTGGCACTGCATAAGGTACTTATCATGTTTAACAGACACAGTGTTGAATACATGGACATTTTGATTAAACATAATAGTTTACAAATTAAAAAACTGATTAATGAAACTATGGAACTCAATAAAAAAATAGTGGGTTGCTCCGACTTTGAGAGGTATAAATATGATTATGCGTGGATTTTCACAAGTATAGATGGTAAAATACAGCAAATGCGGAATCAAAAAAATAAAAATCTTGAAAGAGACCATCTAGAATATATAAATGGGACTGCTTATCCAAAACCCCCACCAGGACAAGTATGGGGGAATAAGAGATTTAACTTAACAATGATAATGCACAAAAACTGCAAAGTGTACAAGATGTAAATAATGACTCTAATGGAGAAAACAACTTTAGTGGGAGTGGTAATGAACAACAGAATCCTTTGGCCATTGTTTAGATCAGAGTGAATTCCCTCAGTTGCAGAGATTGGATAAATTGAGGGGGAAACAAAAAACAAACCAGTGGAAAACAGACAGCAGACCACCTCTACCAATGCCAAACCAACGGAACCACATTAACAACTCCTATGGCTATCAAATAAAACAATGGAACCAGTAATAACAGAATGCAATGGTTGGGCCAACAATGAACCAATGGTACTTTCTGAATCTCTCATATCAACTTTAGTGGAACCAACCTCTGTAGCTACAATAGGGGTAAATCATTGGACAAGACTAGAGACAGGTGAAGACCCATTGGATGGTATGACCTGTCATATTTTTATGAACAAAAAAAAACAACTTTCAAGTTTTTAACTTCACTCAGGTATCAATTAGTAAAACGTTAATTGAAGCACTAGCAAAAGGCTTGAATTTTGTGATTAATAAACATGTTAGTGTAGCACAATTGTTAAAAGAAGTAAAGCTGTTTAGTAGTATATTGAACTTTAGGATTTTGTTTAATAATTTATCTAGCCTGTCATGGGGTTAACAATCTCACATACCTTTAACACTCCCCTTCATCCCACACTTCAGCTTTTTGAAAAAATATGTGAAAATGATTTTAGATTTTTAGCCCAAAGTATATCTAGACAAGCTGAGTTTAACACTGGGAAACATGAGTTAGAGGAAATGGAACTTGTTAAAACAAATAATATAATTTTTATGAAATCAGATAAGGGTGGGGAAATGGTGTTGTTGGATAAGGAAACATATAACACCAAAATGTTTAAGGTATTATATGATAATACCTACACACTGTTACTATTTGTGATGTGAATAAAGCATATGACAGAGTTAGAACACAACATAGAGATCTTTTCATAGAGGGCAGGATCACAACTGACAAATTTAATTTGCTGAACATCAACTACCCAATCTTTCTGAATATTTTTGGAATCTTAAAAGTCCACAATAGTGGATGCTAGGGGGTCAATTGCTAGCGTTTGTGCTAAATTTTTGGACAATCAGTTGACACATCTAATTGTAAAAGAAACACAAATATATATGAATTCCTGGGATTTCCTTAATAAAGTAAATGGAGTACAATTTAATCAAAATGATATATTAGTGATGATTGATGTGAAAGACTTGTACACCGTAATTCCCCATGGGGAAGGGGTTGAGTGCTTTTGTGATTTTTTTTAGCCTACCATAAGCTTGAGCAGACTAAAATTAACCTGTATGAAGAACTTTTAGAGCTTGTGTTGAAAAACAATTTTCTTTTATTTGAGGGTAAATATTTTTCCAAAAGAAGGTGTAGCCATGGGGGCATGTTGTGGATCCATTTTTGCTAATACTGTAATGGCTGTTTGGGAAAGGAAATTTTTTACTGAACAGTGAATTTTGACATCATTTAAATATGTATGTACAATATCTGGATGATATATTTATTTTATGGAAGGGGAGTTAAGATGAACTATGTAGATTTCAAGAACATGTTAATAGTACTACATCTTTTTTGAAGTTCACTTCTCAGAGAAATAATGAAAAAATAAATTCTCTACTTGGACATTATGTTAAGAGAAGGATTTTTTAATGGTAAATGTGTGGCCAATATTTGTAGAAAACCACCTTATTCTAACAGTTTTCTCCATTTCACCAGCACACATCCCTTTTTGCAGAAAAAATCTGTAATAAAGGTACAATTTGTGCACACAGCCAAGATGGTGACGAGAATGGAAGATTTCATGGAGGAATGTGTCAAATTACAAAGAAAGTTCCTAAGTAGTGGTTATCCCCCTGAATTGGTCAACAACTTAAAGGATGAGGTAGTGAATAAAAGAGATATCGGTTATTTTAAACCTATTTTAGGAAAAGGGGAAAAGGATTTAACAATAGAAAAAATGTGAATAAAAAAACTGTTTTATTACTTTTAATTTTGACAGGGAACAAATTAAGGCAGTATTAAGGAAGAATTTATCCATTTTAAAGGAAGATACTGATATACGTGATAAGTCTGAAGACCGCCCCTGTATAATATATAAAAAAGGATTGACTTTAAAGGCCATTTTAGAGACACCAGTCTATAAATCTAATACAGCTGTAATTTGTAGAATGTGGTGTTGTGGCCATTGCAATTAGTGTAAATACATTTTGTTTGGTAACAATGTGACCATCAGGGGACACAGAGAGTTTCTTAAGGACAGATATGACTGTTCTACAAAAGGGGTTGTATATGCTGCGCTGTGTCAAGCTTGTATAGCATTCTACATAGGAAAAATGGAATGTTCCCTTAAGGAACGTATTTATAAATACTCTATGAGATTAAAAAAGGTAAAATTAACAATGCGTTAGCTAAACACATTATGTTTTATGACAAGCATTGGTTTAAATTTGTGGACTTAGAAAAAGTGGCACAAAATGAGAGAAGTGATCCTTGGTTAGTCCTCTTTAAAAAGAAGGAGCTTTATTGGCAGTTGCATTTAAATGCCACCTAACTATCTAGGCTTGAACAAACACATCTCTGTTACTAGTGTGTTACAATTAAAAGCACTAGAAAAATGACATACAGCTTCTTTTTTATTCCATCTTTAGGGCATACTGTTTTTAAACCAGTTTGGCACGAAGTAGAGTTTTTCCTATGTTTTATTTCTAATCATTTTATTACATGATTGAGTGATTTTTGAGAGTTTTTTTAAATACATAAAAAGGGGTGTGTTTCAAAAACTGGGGACTATTATTGGATGGCCAGATAAGTTGTACTTCATCAATTTGGGGTATTTAAATGTTGTTTTAAATGAATGAGGGTTCCTGATGAAGTCTTGATTTATTCAGGATGAAAACACTTATCCTTCTTTGCAGTTTGGTTGTACTTTTAGTAATTGATTGTTATTAAAACATATTTTTTTTATTTAAACACATGCCATTGCATTACAAGGACTGTGGAATTCCTTTTTTTATGTTTGTGTTTTTGGTCTGTCTGTCATTAACCCAGAAAGGTGATAGAAGAGCAGGTATTGCTTCACTATTACATTATTGAGTGGTATGCATTTTTAATGTGAGATCTGATATTGTTTTATGTCTGCGCTCTATAATGACCTGTCCACAGTTTGCATAGCATTCACTGTGATCTTAAATATGGACCAGAGGCATGAGTCACACAGCTGGCCATTAAGCAAATATATGTACAGCTGGGATTCAAAGATGGCTGCCGTTCTGTAAGCACTGCTGAACTGCAGCTCTCTACTTAACCTGAGGAAATCTAAACCCTGAGTGGATAATATTAAACTTTTAACATCAAATCTTCGATAAAATAACTTCAACTACACTTAACGATCCATTACTAAGAAAAAAAAACGGAAAAAAGGAATATATTTCACTGGATTACAACAGATTAGCTGGCTCTGCAGAGAGAAGTAAACGAAGGAACCATGTGCTTTCCATACTGTAAGTCTTTGTGTTCAAATAAGATGAAAAAAGAGGAAAAAAACATGGATACAACTACTACTAAAACAAAACTTTTGGAATTACAGTCAACTGAAAAGGATGTGATTTTTAAAAGACAAAAAATTAATAAAATACAGGAACAACAGAAACCAGGGACCAAATCTAAATCCGAACAACCATTAAACATGGAAAATATCAGAAATGCTCTGCTACCCATACAAGAAGCTCTGAAAGAACTGACTTGTCAAATACAAACATTTGGGAACTCGTACTCAGTTGCTGGAGAGAATGGACAAGACGGAAGCTCAAATTTCTGAAAATGAGGATAAATTAACTTTACTTGAAAAAAAAATGAATCTACATGATGTGGATATACAAGATATTCAAAACAAGCTTACGGACTTAGAAGCAAGATCCAGGAGAAACAACATTATTCTCAGAGGGATTCCAGAATCTATTTAGTATAATGAATTAATTCCATCCATATTACAAATATTTGAAGTGCTTCTAAATTACTCTGATGGGGTGAAACAAATTATTATTGAAAGAGCGCACAGAGCCTTGAGAGAGTCACAAGCATCTAACTTTCCTAGACCTGTATATGTTAAAATGCTTAACTATCAAGATGTAAACAGAATACTTACTACTGTAAAACAAACTGGAGGCTATATCATGTGGAAAAATAATAAAATATCCCTGTCACAGGATTTACCCATACAGGTAAGACAAGCTAGACAGTCTTTGTCTCCATACTGTAAATTTCTTATTGACAAACAAATTAAGTTTCAAATGAAATACCCACATATGCTTATATTTACAATGGATTGGACTAAACATGCTATTTCCACTAAAAATGAGGCAAGAAATCTGTTTCTTAAAGTTTTTAAGGCTTTACCTGTATCAGAGACTTGAACTGAACTTTCGTTGAGACTGGCATGCTGCTGAGGTCGGATCCATTCTTTACTGTGCTCCCAGGACTGGATAATCCTTTGTTTACATTTGTAAAGCTCTAGGCCTCTTCCAGAGTAATAAAACTGTTTGTTTTTGCTTATCTTGATTACCTGCATTTGTTTCCCATCGTTTTATGGCTTCTATGAAGTGTTTTCGATGAGGAGGAAAACAGGAAGTGCCTAAAATGCTGTCGTGGGTGCAGATTTCACCGTGACACTTTCAGGAGTCCATCTGTAAAAGCGGTCCCCCGTCGCGAATATTTCACAGGGTTTCCAGGCTCGGGAAACCAAAGGGAACTGTTTTAACATCTTTTTATTCATTTAACTTTATAATAACACTGTTGTATGGTAAAGTAAGCACATAGGAATATTTTATTTGTTTCTCTTATACATATTTATGTAGAATTTTGTGGTTATATTATTTAGAGAGGGTGCAGGGATTTAGTAATGTTTGTATAAATATGCTTCTTATTATAGTTCATAATGTACTGTGTTAAGGTGATAATGCATATTATATTAGTTAGTTAGTAGTTTGCTTTAGTATAAAACTATGATAGTGTGGGTTTATAACCAGGGATACCTGTATTTAGCTGTATTTTTATTTTAACATAGGGTTGTATTTTAGTATGTTTTTTTTTTTTTTTTTTTGTCTCTATGCATGCGGTTCCTCTATAGATAGCTAATCCAAATACTAAAACTTCCTTTTTTCAATTTATTTTTATATGTACTGTAATATTGTATTTTAATTTGATTTGCTTAAATATACTTGACTGGGGAGATGTAGCTCAATGCAGTGCTTGTTAGGGAATGTTTAGTTTAGGCTTTGTCGTAGTTAAGTTAGATTATATAGGTCTCAACCATGGGACATTTTTGAAATTTTATAACGTGATGTTTTCCTATTTGTTTCTTTTCTTAAACCTTCTGTTATTCTATATTACACAAGACCTATATATGTCCTGGTCCACGGTTAGAGTGGGTAAGCACTGGTTTAGGACGGGATGTATGGATTGTTTCCAGATCATGTATGGTTTTGAATATACTTTATTTTTATTTAATCTTTTCTCTCCAAAACCTTTATTGTACAGTCAACCTTGGAAATGTGGGAATTAGATTCATGGAATGTTAAAGGGCTGCAGAACTTAAAGAAGAGGAAACTATTGTTACATGTATTGTTGCAGGCTAAGGCATGGTTTATTTTACTGCAAGAAACGCATTTAATGAATGATCAATGGGTTGATATAAAAAAAAAAAAGAAGTGGATCAGAGAAGTAATAGCATCGGAAGGTAAGTCAAATAGTGCTGGGGTAGCTATAATTATTAAAGATTAATATAAGGACAAAATTTTAGATTCTAATACAGATAAAGATGGGCGATGGTGCTATGTTATTCTGGCATCTACCTTATTTGATAAACCTATTTTACTTTTAAACATTTATGCACCTTGTAATGATCAACAAATATTCATAACATCACTGTATTCAATTTTAACACAATTTGATAGATACTACGTAATTGTTGGAGGTGATTGGAATGCTTACCAATATCTGAAGTTGGATAGATCTTGTCCACACAAAGCATTTAATAAGCATGCTGTATTAGCACTGAATGATATTAAAGAAGACTTTCAACTATATGACCCTTTTCACTATTTAAACAATGTTAATAGTACAAATCATTTTATATTTTATTCCCCATGTCATAAAATGTGGTCCAGAATAGATTTCTTCCTGATTTTAAGAACATTGATTAATTTAGAATCTATAGTTGTTATACATGCACAGCATTTATTGGATCATTCGAAAATTTTGCTGAGTTTTGCTAAGGAGATACAAGATACCTTGCGGTAAAGAGGCTATAATTGGTCTCTTAACCCAAATCTGCTGAATAAGGAAGAAATAATACAAGAAATTACAAGGTACCTTAAAGACTTACTGGTTAGTCTAAAGAAACAACAATATGCCCCAGATATTGAATGGGCAACAGTTAAAACACAAATAAGAGGGATCCTTTTGCAAAAAGCCTCTTATTATAAAAAAATACTAAATAAAGATATTCAAAACTTGGAAACGAAAATTAAATTATTGGATCAACAACTGATTCGGAATTTTAATGAACAAACAGAGAAATAACTATTTAAATGTCAGAAGGATCTCTTCTTAATACAAAATAGTAGATTAACATTCCAAGAATATAAGATGTTAGCGAGGTATGCTAATCACGTTCAAACACCATCGAGAGCGTTGGCTAGGATCATTAATCAATCAAAAACAACACTACAAATTTCGGAAATACAATTTAATAATAAAATATATTCTAAAATAGAGGATATTATTAATATTTTTGAGAAAATATATACAAAAATTTATGATGGGCAAAAGGATATGTCCTTGCATAGAATCTATGAACAATTTTTACAATCAATTAAGTTTCCAAAAATAGGAGTGGATATTCAAAATGATTTAGTTAAACTGATATCTGAAGAAGACATAGTATATACAATTCAACATATGACATCACACAAATCACCAGGTCCTGATGGGATGACAGTGGAGTTTTATAAAAGGTTTGTGGATATTTTCGGTAAGATACTGTCAGTTATATTTAACTACATAATTAGTAATACTATTAATGATCCTCATCTTAACGCTTCAAAGACTATTTTTATACATAAAGCCAATTCAGATCCTCAGAACCCCGATAATTATAGACCGATATCATTAATGAATGTAGACATGAAAATTCTAACTTCTATTATAGCATCTAGACTGAAGAAAATCATGACTCATATAATATCCAAAGAACAGGCTGGATTTATGGCAGGTAGACAAACCAGTGATAATACTCTTACATTACATACTATGATAACGCATGCTAAACAAAATAATCTTAATGTCTATGCCCTTATAATTGATGCACAGAAGGCCTTTGACAGGGTTGATACAAACTTTTTGTTTGCTCTTTTACCTTATTTTAATATATCCCATGAATTTGTTCAAATGTTGCAAATATTATATAGTAATCCCTATACTACACTGTATATTAATAGAAGCCTCTCCAAAAGAATACAGATTAAGACTGGAACACACCAGGGCTGCCCTTTGTCCCCTTTACTATTTAATCTTTATCTTGAACCTCTGTTCTTATATATTAAGCAGAATGTCTATCATAATGTCCCAATAATTTATGGAACTAAAATTTTAATGGCAGCTTTTGCGGATGATCTTAATATTTATTGTGCATCTCCAATATCTGACACTGATAAATTATTGAAGGCTGTTAATGATTTTTCAGAAGTCTCTAACTACAAAATTAACTTGGAAAAAAAACAATATTTTTTCCTTTAAAGACACCTAAACCTTTTTCATTATTGCCTTTGGTTGGGCAGGTAACATTTAAAGAAAAAAAATAAATATTTAGGTATTGAGTTTTCTACAGATAATAAAAACTTCTACAATAATAACATTAAAACAATTTGGGGCCAAATAATTTTTGATTTTGGGAGGTGGAAAAATTTACGGCTGCCAGTACTAGCAAAAGTTTCATTTGTTAAAATGAATGTGTTACCACAATTACTTTATATTTTTAGGTCAGCCCAATTAATACTTTCAAAGACATTTTTTTTAAAAATTCATAAAGAATTGGCTAAATTCATTTGGGAATCAAAAAAAAAACAGGATATCTTATGATAAATTAATTACCCCAAAAAATAAAGGAGGACTGAAGTTGCCTAATTTCGAATTGTACTACCTAATCGTGAACTCTAATAGAATTCTAAGAATTGCCAACTATGATACAACTAGTACTAAGTGGACACCAACTTGGGTGATTTTGAATTATAAATATATTTTAGAGTTAAACATTAATCCTAAAGCAATACCCTTTTAGGTAAAGATACTTTGAAAATTTATGAGATTATTGAACACATTAAAACAAACATATTATCTATACAAGATTTATTTCAATCTTTGGATCTGATTCAGTATATGATGGGTTTTCAACCCTTTCATAGGAATCCTAATTTAAAATTGAACAATCAATTAATTGATCTTAAAAAGTTTCGACTAATAGTCAATTTAACTTTGATTGATATATACAAATATCTGGACCGGTCGGCCAATCAAATAAGACAAAAATTTAACTTACCTAAAAATTATCTTGTTATTTTGAGACAAATTAGAGAACTTGCTATGAGCTACTTTATAAATTTTAAACCTGAAGATGAAAATGTTAATAAATGCTTTGAGTTGTGGCAAGCCCTCCAACAGGATATTAAATATATAACAACAACAAATAAATTAATTAAAGAATTTAAATTTCATGATAAAATTCTGTTATCCAACTATTGGGAAGAGAAAATTTTAGTGACAGACAAAAGTAATATGTTAAAAGCAATTGACCTGACTATCAAATCTACTTCTCTTCAAAAATTGATGTATACCCAGTTGATGGTATGGAATAATGTATATTATAAACGCCTTACCCTGCATAAATTTAATTCTAAAAACTCTTCAACTTGTTCATACTGTAAAAATCAACCGGCTGATCTTCTTCATATGTTCTGGAGCTGTAAATGCATATATAAGCTTTGGAATTCCCTTAAGATTCAACTTCAGAAGATGGGTTACCAAAGTACAATGTTGTCATGGAAATTTACGATTCTACATATTCCCCCGAAAGGACTCCCTAGATCATAAAGTACTATATATATTAATATTTTTTTCTGTTAATGAAGCTTTATATAGCCACTAATTGGTTAGACCCATAAAAAACATCTTGGGAAAACTTTAGAGTTTTGGCAACACGGCATATATTAGCTCATAAACTACTTTTAAGTCTGCATAATAAAAACATTAATAACCTAAAATTTGGGAACAGATATTTAATATTATATTAGCATAATACTTTTAATTTGAAGGTATTCACATTTATTTATTTGCTTGGAGAGAATTTTGTATTTAAACTGTATATTACTGGAAATGTTATTAATTACTTTTTGTTTTTCCTCTATTCTTAATGTTTACATGAAGCATTCTTATAAATATTGTATATTTGTTTGGTGTGATGGTTAGTGATATTAGTTAGTAGTCTTTTGATTTGTATTTTTTCTCTAAAATTTTGTGTTTGTTTTTACTTATGTATGAAAATAATATAACAATAAAGATTTATTATGGAAAAAAATATATGTACAGCTGACAAGTATGGAGACAGTACAGCAATCCATACAGCAGGCCTGATATGACACTTTAGCAGACATTTTGGAATAATTTGACATTACTGACATAAATGTATTCTGCTTACCAACTGCAGCAGCCCTAGATATGTGGATTCCTTATTGCTCTGGAAAAAAAAATAGGGGACAGGTAATGACAATAGCCCCACATTTAACACTATAACAGGAAGTAATACTTTCAATAATCTATATCTATAGTAACTGTAATGTTAACAAGAATGGGGGTTGATGACCTCTAAATGACCTGAAAACTGCAGCTATCTTTAATACGCCCACCAAAAAAGCAACCTGCCACACATTAAAACTGTCAATGCTATTGCATAATGAATGCAACAGTACTCTACTGATGATCTAACACAGCCTACCTGGAAGCTCCTCCTGAGACACATAAGTGGCACCCACATCCAGAACATACTGGATGAGTGGCAATTTTTGCAGGAATTCCTCAGTGGCAGTGAGTGGTAGTGCTGCTGCAGGCCCACCAATGGTGACCTAATGATCATGTGCCACTTCAGCAGCATGCCTCCTTGCAGCATAAATCATGTCTGTGGCTCTGTTTCTTACCTGCTAATAGCTGCAATTTTGTTGACCAACTACATTTACATTTTGGACCAATTCCTCCCAAATGGCTGCATGTTGTGACATATTGGCCTGTCCCCCTAGACATAAGGACCACATGATGTTGCCTTAAAGCTTCAATGATGAGGTTATTCTCTGCCTCTGAAAAAGGTGGCCTATGCTCAGCAGGCATATTGTTTACTGAAAGACAAAATTAATGATAACACATATAAGGATCACATAAGTAGAAATAAACTGTGTACAGATAAGGCAGTACAGGAAAGCTTTCAGTATTCACCACTTGATTACAATTTAAAGATTCCACAGTGGTCAACAAATAATGCAGGGGCTACAAAACAAGTGCCACAACAGATAGTCACTTATGCTCACACACCGAAAACAAAAGTTCATTCTAGTTTGTCCCATATCAGGGACTCATTCCCCCCCAAATAAAAATTATAACAGGCTAAGGGACAAATGTGCTAATCAAACAACAGTGCAACTTGCAAAGCACTGTCAAAGGAGTATCCATGAAATATGTGTGCATAGCTATCAAACAGCGTAAGACCATTGGCCTACTCTACATCCTCTGTACCTCTCAGATACCTTGTAAACAAGGCAATGTCATGAGTACAGTTCTAACAAATGCTTACTGATTTAATTCACATAATTCCTAAGTACATTCCAACATATGCATTATTTAGGTAGCATAATGGAAACATACCTGATTGAGTACACAATACTTCACTGTCAAAATATACTGTTCCAATTTAAATGTGTAACTGAGTTTGAATTCTGATACAACTCCCACCCACATTGGCTTGCCTAGCTACACATTTGCCTTTTTATAATGGTTTACAATGGTAATCGATTGCATCTGACCTAGTTTGTGTTGCAGAGATGCTAACTGCAACATGGACTGGTGCACTGCTGCACTGCATGCTAATCAACCAATCCTGTGGAGCTACTCAACAAGATATAAGGCATCACTGTAGACACCATGCCTTTTCTTATACGTGCAGTGAGGAAATAGTGGAGTACAGATACAATGTAAGCACTGTCAGATTGTTAGTAGCAGCTACAATTTACATACATTTGTGTCTCCTACAGCCTGAAGCCGATGCTGCTGCTGCTGCCAGTAGCCATAGACAGAGACGGTGAAGACTTTGCAGGCCAACAACACAGCAGAGGAACTGTGGCAGCTTTGAGTCAGATACAGAGCCAAATGCAGGGAACCCATCCCAGTGAAATGTAAGGCATATGTTTAACTTGTATGTTAGACACAGGTACCGTTAACAGGGTACCAGGGGACATGCTTAGTGTTTTATAAGCATCAGTATCATAGATCTTCTAAACATTCCTGCATGCTATGCTACAACATGACAGATGGAACATATATTTTAAAAAAGTTCAGAGGAGAAGATCACAAGTATGCAACAACTGTAACATATATTGCACCACTCTCCTTTAATGTGTGCCACACATTGCAGTCATGTACACAAGAAAACAACACCTGGGGAACAGGGTAAGGTCTACATTAACCATAAGATCTACCACTCAAATAACTGCCAAGTCATGTGTAATGTCATAGGAATTATGTGGTATGTGTGTGCTGGCAACCCTTGCAGTTAACATGACTTCCATTTGTGCCACTTTCCATAACTGCACCAGAAGTGTGCTATGGGGGATATCTCCAAGGCTCATTTAGGTGTGAATGCATGCTATGCACTAGACTCATGGCTGAGGAAACCCATCAGAGATGCAAACACACACACACACACACACACACACACACACACACACACACACACACACACACACTTGCACACAGAGGAACACTGTAATGAGACAACATAGTCCAACTAGTAATTCCAGCTACTGCACTCATTGTGCGAGTGCCTATATATCTGTGGCTGAGAGCACCATTACAATCCACTGACATGTCCCTCAATGCTCATAGTATGTGCTATGCTACCCAAGTTAATATAGTGGAAACAGCTGCAGCAGGATCATTAAGAGGATGGGGAGCACATTCTACTAACCATGCCAAGGTCACCACAGCCACAGGCTAATGATGACCCAGGGGAGAACCAGCAACAGGTGTGGTCGTGGGCATACATAGCCATGCTTTGTAAATCCCTGCTTTGGTTATGAGACAAGCCATAGCATACTGATTCAACACCTAGGAAGCTAAAACCATCCTCCAACAGCACTATACATCTGTAGTATGGCTGTATTACAGATGGGAGTTCTCAACCATAACTAAATCATATGACAGGCAGGATGCCAGACACGTAGAGTAAGCAGACCAACACAGTCGTGTTAGTGCCACAGCAGACATACATCTTCACTCCCCCCACCCCCAAAATAACAATCAATGCTTGCTTGTGATATCTAATCTGTCTTTCCTTAGTTGGCAGCTGCATATCATATTATTCCCAGTTAATATCCTTTGACATTGTAAATGCAATGATATTGAATGATGTACACACTGTATGCCCAGACTACTGGACAGATAGCTGATGAATAACCAAGAAATACAGACATTTAAAATAGTACTATTTATTTGCAAGCAGACATCATAACGGTGTGTGTTTACTCCAGTATTGTAACAATGTTTTATTATGATTGTACATAATTTTCAATTTGATTATGTGCTGACAATCACTCTCAACTGTACAGATTTGCACTAAATGTCCAGATTTTGGACTCGTATATCTGGTCTGTGTCTCATACTATTGTGGTGGTCTGCCAAATCACTATCAAATCATTGAGGACTGAAGTCAGAGACTGATGGCACACATCTGAGTTTCAGACTTCATAACCATCAGAACAATCATGCTAATGCATAACCTGTTATTTTAGCCACTTTCTAAGTATGTACTTGCAATATTTAAAGAGTGTCCCTATTTATAGGCCTTTGTCCCCCATTTATTGTGCCTTTGTCCAGATTCCCAGCTCTAAGAGGTTGAGAGGTATAGTCTAGGATGCCTATTGCTGCTTGCTACAAAGGTGTATGTGTGAAACACATGGTTAAGTCATTCATTCTGTGTTGTAGTTAAATAGTATAGTAGTGTATGCGAAACAATGATTTTATATTCTTCCTATTACCACTTCTTTTTATCTCAATATTTGGAGTTTGCACATTGCTACATGTAGCATAAATGGCATCTGCTATGCGCAGCTGGTTTGCATGCAGAGCGGCAGTGCACAAACTGTAGACGTGGACCACCCAGGTAGCAGATGGGAATCAGACATATAAAAATAGACCGGGGATGGATTAACTGAATGTCAGTCTGCATAGCCCAAACCCACTAAGCATTGTTGTACTGCATGTAATAGTTAGAACCTCAGGATAAATATTAATGTAGTAGTTCTTCATGTAACTTCTGTGGCTGTGGATGTTGTGTTGGCCTGAAGGTCACATGTTCCTGGCTTCTGATACACAGCTATCAACTTGTATTTTACTAATGTGTCCTTGTATTACATTGCAATGTAACTAAACATACACATATATTCATTAATCCTTCAACAGGCAACAGCTGTGAGTGTAGGACTACTATGTATAAGGTCCATGGTTCTACTACAGCAGACATCTCTATTTTTTCAGTGGTGTCCCACCTCACATTATAGTCACCCTGAGTTACAGCAATTGCCTAGTATTCTCATATCCTAATTATTTTCCTGAGGCATGACATGGTATATTGTCACTCGTGTAATGATATGATAATATCTGTGTTAGTGAACTCCAATTTCATTGTTTCCCATTGTGCAAATTGGGCAATATGTTTGTATGATGCTAAGCAGCACACACCATTTTCAAATATTGCAAAGTCGAATAGTGTGCATTCTCAGTATGTCATAACTGGAATTGGTGGGAAAAGTCATTCTACATTAGTGTTCATCTGCAATGGACATGTCTGGTGTTCAGGGAGAGGGTCTGAGATTTTGGTCTCAAAAGTGGGGTGTGCAGGAGTCCAAAATGTTTGTTGGACTCCTAGTGAATTATTATGGTCCCTGGCTATTGCAGGAGCACTATCATGGATCAGATTGCAAATGAGATGTATGGAATAGTTTGGCCCAGGATCAGTCCAGTGTTACTGGTATCCCTGCCATGGTGAACAGTGTAGTAATCACTACAGAGACCTTGGGATGAGGAAAATGGATACCTTTGACCATTGGATTGAAGAATCCAGGAATGATGGCACCCCACAGATGTGTAGGTATCACTTATAGGCACTGCTTGTAGGAGGTAGCAGCTACATATGTTCAATAGTGGTGTTCCTAATAGTATTCTGTTGTGTTCTGTTTTCCAAAAAGCTAATGCAAACAGGGCACTGAATATGCAGACCTATGAAGAAAGGGGATCCAGTATCTGTCTGCCTGGGATGACATGATTGACAGACCTCGATGGCCTGCATCTGTCACCCCTGGACTTCTGCATACTGGCCCAGGCTCTTTCCACCCCTATAGTGCCTTTTTTAGTGGTGTTTCAAAGTCCAAATTACTACTGTAACAGCTACAAACAAATGCAATCTGAAGGTCATGCAGCTCAATGCTGGAAGTCTAAATCTCAAAATGCACACATTCGAAGCACTCCTTAAAATGGAGAACATCGACATTTGTGCTGTAACAGAGACCTGGTCCAAGGCAGCAGAAAGCACCTCTGCACTACCAGGCTATAACTCATTCCACACCTTTCATCCCCAGAACTTGGACCGAAGCTTCAAAGGCGGTGGTGTTTCCATATTCATAAAGGATGTGCACACCTCCAGATTGGTAGCTCTACATAACACATCAGAAATACTTCAGGTGCAGCTAACATTGGGTAAGACAGCAATCCAGGTCGTACCCTATCCTGTTATACATCCCCAACCATGTCCAAAGACTCACACTCCACGTTCCTAAGCACCCTGGAGAATATTAGGATCCAACCTAACACTCTCATACTGGGCGACATCAACTACCCCTCCATTAACTGGGAAAACAACTCATGTACCAGTACACTTGCCCAGCATTTCCTGGAATTCATTAACTCCAATGCCCTGGACCTCGTGCTTACCCCCACTAAAAATAGCAACATCCTTGACCTGGTCATTACTAAGATGGGCGACTGTTGCTCTACACCAGTAGTCAACTCCTCCCTGGTTAGATCCGACCACAAACTAATCATCTTGGAAATCCACAATCCACCCCCACCCCCCGTAAAGGTGACCACCATGAAAAACTTTTCCAAAGCTAACTATGGGATCCTAAAAACAGAGGTGGCTAACTTCATGGCACCCATGCAAATGGAGAATAGTTGCATGACCGCCGATTCATACCCCAATGCACTGTACGAACACTTACACAAATGCATGGATCTCACCATTCCCAATAGAACCAAGATGCTCTCCTCCAAAAAAGGAAGCCAATCTGGTGGTCCCCTGCCATAAACAAACTCTACAACAGAAGGAGGAAACTGATGCGGAATAAGCTGAAGTCCCAAGACTGGAAAAACACCCTTATCAGCCTCAACAAAAAGTTGAGATCCCTCAACAAATCCTCTAAAGCTAGCTATGAAAACAGAATTGCAGCAGATAGTAAAGACAACCACAAGGCCTTTTATAGTTATGTAAAGAATCTCCACAATGTATCCAGATTTGCTCTGAGCTACTGCACAATGGTACCTCCTATACTGAGCCAACAGATATTGCCAATATACTGGCCGACAGATTCAGTGCCAACTTTACCCCTCTCTCCCCACCAAAGGACCAATCACAATACCAGTAGGCTGCCAGGCACCCCGTATTACTGCTGCACAGGTTAAAACAGCACTGTCCAAGGTGAAGAATACAGCTTCTAAGGGACTTGACAATGTTCCCGGCTGTGTTCTACATGAACTAAAGAGTGAATTGGCACCTCACCTGTGTGCCCTGTTCAATCACAGTCTCACCTCAGGCTTTGTCCCTATGAAATGGCACACTGCTGCAGTCATCCCTCTCCACAAAGGAGGAGCGACTACAGACCCTGGGAACTATCGGCCCATTAGCCTGACAAGTCTGATATGCAAAGCTATGAAATGCATCATCAAGGACCTAATAAACAAGGATATAGGGAATCGCCAAACTTTAGATCCTACACAGTTTGGTTTTGTGAAGGGCAGATCATGCCTGCTCAACTTGGTCAACTTCTTTGAGTTAGTCACTGGAGCTGTGGATGAAGGCAAGGTGGTTCATACAGCC
This sequence comes from Protopterus annectens, assembly GCF_019279795.1. NCBI lineage: Eukaryota > Metazoa > Chordata > Ceratodontiformes > Protopteridae > Protopterus > Protopterus annectens. The sequence goes on along the minus strand of NC_056731.1, from coordinate 1,673,521,107 downwards.
TACTTTGATCTGGCCAAGGCCTTTGATACCATTCCCCACTCAGGAATCATAGAAAAACTCACTAAGCTAGGCATCAACCCCTAGGTGGGTTGCAAACTGACTCACAGATAGAACCCACAGTGTGAAAGTAGCTGACTCCAAGTCAGACTGCCAACCAGTCACAAGTGGAGTCCCACAGGGATCAGTCCTGGGTCGTCTCCTGTTTGGTATCGGGTCTATATCAGAACATTGAAGTATTAAAACTTTGAATATTCTGATATTGAACACTATTCAGTGAACGCTAAGAATAGCAAAGCTGCAGAACAGCAAATTCTTTCCTCGGGAAAGAATTCGGTTGGCCGTTTCTGTGGCTTGGCTATTCTTAACGGTGTGCTGGAAAGTTGCGGGTTGGGTTCAGGTAAGTGTGCGATTGTACATTAGGGTTAGGGGTGGGTTAAGTGAGTTAGGGTTAGGGCACGGGTTAGGCATGTGTGCAATAGTGACAGACTTTAGGGTTAGGGGCGGTTTAAGTGAGTTAGGGTTAGGGAGCGGGTTAGGTGAGTGTGCGATAGTGACGGACCTTAGGGTTAGGGTTTGGGTTAAGGTTAGTGGGTAGATTGTAGTGTATGTTTAGTTTAGTGTAGTGTTAAATGTAGAAATGTAGGTGTTTGTGTGTGGTTGCTGTTTGTTTGATGTGCTTGTGTTGTGTGTATGTGTTTTGGAGGAGCAAATTTTTTTCCATGGGAAAAAATGAATGTTCTGAATGTTCGATATTTTCATGTTTAGATGTTTTGGGGCCGATGAAATAGCATTCGCTATTTTTATCTTTCGATAATGTGATATAAACACTTGATATCTACTTCTTAGAAGTCCAGGTCAACACGAAGGGACTCTGGCTGACAACGTTCGCAGACAATTGCAAGTTGAGAGCCATTATTAACTCCTCAAGTGATGTTGACATCCTATAGAAAGGCCTCACTGAGACCAATGACTGGTGTCAGAACCATGGCCTTAAGGTCAATGTCAAAAAATGTGTCGTCGGCCCTTTGAGAAAAACCCAGTTCCCATGAATTACCACATCGATGGTAGTCCACTGAACACAGAAGGCGTTATAAGAGATCTGAAAAAACAGGATGACAGCAACCTCTCTTTTGACCACCACATTGCCACTGTGGTCAGAAAGTCTTTCTATGTGGCACATCTCATTACTAAGGGTATTGCATCCAGGAAGAAAGAGGTCATTGTCTCCCTCTATTCTTCCTTCATTAGGCCAGTCATTGAGTACCATGTCCCATTTGGCATGTACCTCACTAGACACCTGCAACAAGTGGAGAGGCCGAAAAGTACCTCTCAAAGAGGATCCTAGTCCTTAAACACTTGTCCTATATGGACAGACTCAAAAATTTCGAGCTATTCTCTATCTCACATCACCTACTTAGAGGCAATCTCTGCTTGACTTACAAAGCCATGTCTGACCCAGCTCTGTTAGAAATGCTACAACTAAAGAAATCCCAGTCCCTCCACACCACATGCTCCAGATACCTCAGCCTCATTACCACAATCAACAGAACATGCTGGAGGGACAGGTTCATAACCTAGAGATTGCCCATGCTATGAAATAGACTTCCCATACATGTCAAACAGAGCACTTCACTGGACCTCTTCAAAAGAAATCTTGATGAGTGGATGGGAAATAGAAAATTCACACTGGGGATCACTCCAGTGGCTCTACTCGACAGAGGCACTGGGAATTATGGTCAGATGGCAAGATGCCAGGGTAATCCTATGGATTAGGCTGGTAAAGGCTCTAGGGCCATTAGCCTAGTACACACCTATGAACGTATAAGAATGAGAAGGATGAGAGATGCATGTGGTATGTATGCTTCCAAACAGTACTGTTATTATTGCATTTTAGGAATATTTACAGATTATTGTGGTAAAATCTTGTATCACATTGAGTATACATTTTTCCATTGTAAAGCAAAAGTATGCATGCATCAGTATGTTACTTAGAACAACAGTCGAGTATTATAGAGTAGACAGGGGTGGTAATTTAGAAAACCACACATCCGAGGTAGACAGTACTCATTTAAGTTAACATAAATATTGCAATGTAAAGTATGACCCATATACCATGGACACTTTTAGGATATCCTCAATAAAAGTACAGTACTGTTACATATTCATATTAATAGCATTAGAAGTGCAGACCTCTATAGCTGTGGCTTGTATGACCTGCTGTCCAATGTAATCAGTGTACATGGAACATGCATATCTGCAATATATGCCCCCAAGAATGATTGTTGAATGTAATATGATCGGCACTATAGTGTGTCTGTGTTAGCAACAGGGTAGTATTCAAAGTAGTAAAGGTACTTATAAGCATTTTGTATTATTGTACATAAAATGTATCAGAATAATGTACATTATTTGTAGTTTTTTTTTATATTATCCATGTGGTTCTAATGTTATTTATTTTTTTTCTCTCACCCCACCACTTGTCTTTGTTTTTTTTGTTTTATGTTATTCATATTTGTTATTATTATATAATGTATATAATCATAATTTTCATTATCATAATCCTTTTTAATTACCAATGGTTTGTTTATTATGTATAATTTTTTCTTGATTTACTGTTAAATACCTTTTCATTTCATATTATTTTTCATTGTGTGTGTAATTCTTTTATTTATTATTTTTGTATTGATTTATTACATACTTACATTTTATTTAATGTTATTATGTCCATTAATTTGTGTTATGTTTTATTTCATTCTGGATTTTTCATTGTAGTTACTGAATGTTATTACTACAGCATGGCAGGGTAGGCTGGTTACACATAGTCTGCCTACACTCCCTCCACTGGCTACTGCACCAAGGCGTAGGACTTCTGGGCTGCAACCTGGTGGAACCCATTCTGCTGTCCCTGCCCTACCTGGACACTCAGGTAGTTCTGCTCCAGAGGATAGGTCTATGGTTCCCTCTGGGAGCAGAGGCAGAGGGGGTGATTTAGTTACCTTAGCTGAACTGTCAGGTCTAGTGCATAAGATTATGTGCCACACAATTGGTACACGCCTATGCCAAGTGGAGACACTGCTCTCCATCGTCATTCTGAGTAATACCAGGACACGCAGACATCAGCACAGTGAGGTGACAGTGATGACAGTCCAGTGGGTGAGGACTTGAGTCTCACTGTCATCAAACATGACGTCCATAGGTCCATGATCCCCTTTCCCCCACCCAAGCCAAGGTGTTCACCCCCTTTTGTATCCTTCACCAACCCTGTCTCTTGTCTTATATGCCTTGTCTGTCTGCAAATGCTTCCTCACCTTCCTAACGTGCCTGACCCAGACTTGCCCATGTAACTTCCCCAACATTTCACTCTCCTAAAAAAAAAAATAAAAAAAAAAAGATATGTCTCAAAAAAAAAAATTCATCTGATACATAGCACTTCATTTTGCACACATGTCTTCCTGACACACTTTTAATTTGGTCCAATTGGTTCCACAACATAATTATGTTGTCATCACCCCTCTCTGTATTGGTGACAGTCCAAATTCAGCTAATAAACTGTACATGTGCTCAGTTGTTACTGTTGAAGAAATGGATAACTATGATTCTTCCTTACACCCTTCCTGCACATTCCTGCCTTCCATTCCCTTTGTTTTCTCCCCTGCTTGATCCCCATTTCACCACTTTCCTAACTTCCTCCATTTCTCTTCTTTAAAGGACCATTGAGTGATGGTGAGCAATGCACAGCATCACGCAGCAATGCTTAAAAGTGATTAGTAACTTAGACTGGATAACAGTACCATTTAGCAAAAGACATTTCATCATTACTGCACTGAGTACATATACAGCTGATGACACAGATTCATAATTATCCCAATTTTTTAATCCTGATATACACATATACATTTTTGGAAAGACAGATACACCTGTATTTGAACCCAATACTATCTGAACCAAAAGAACACACCAGCAATGCATTTAATAGCTAGTGCTACAAAGTCAGTTGACAAACAGGTGTAAAAACTAAACTTTTGTTGTTTACACCCACACAAAAATCTCCACCACTCCACTTCTCCATCATATCTAAAAACGGCACAGTCATATCTCCTGACACAACAACCAAACTTTTAGGTGTTACTATCGATCATTGCCTAAACTATGACACTCATATTAATACCACTATTAAATCTACTAACAAAAAGCTTGGCTCCCTCTACAAAATCAAGCCTTTCCTTACTCCTTCAGCCAGAATTACCATTGCTCACACCCATCTTATCTCTACTCTCCTGTATGCATCACCTTTATTCACAAACCTATCTAAAACTAACCTGAACAAATTAACTACCGCCTACAATAATATAGCCAGATTTGCTACCAGCTCCCCTTTTAGATCTCACCATTGCCTAAATTTAAAACAACTTGGCTGGCTTGAACTTGATAATCAACTTTTATCTCAGCAACTTATAATCACCCAAAAAATCCTTTACTTCCCTGAAAAAACTCCTATCCTTACCAAACTTATTAGTCCCTATAAAAATCTTTCTAACCTCCGCTCTTCACACAAACTTTTAGTATCCATACACAAATCTAGTAACAAAGCAGGTGGCTCACTTTTCTCCTACACAGTGGGGAAAAGTTGGAACCTTCTTCCTACGGACCTCACTATGATCTCCTCTTCCTCACTCTTCAAAAAGAAGCTCAAACTTCATGTCACTAACCACTGGCTCTGCCCATGCAGCAGCCCAGACTAAAATCTCTCCTCCTTTTTATCACTATTTCTCGCTTCCTAAGCATATCCTCTTTACTCTCTTCTCATTCCTTAGGTCACTTAAAATCTTACTATGAACTACCTTCTCCAAGCTCCTCATATTAGATATTACTTCTCTTTTCTACCTTACTTTTTCCAAACCTCTCTGCATTTCTCTCCCCACTTTCCTTGTGTCTTTTCTTCCACTATTACTCCCCTCCCTACTCCTTGTACTTTCCTAAAAAAAAAAAAAAAAAAAAAAAAAGTTTGTGTTTTTTTCTTTTTATTTTTGCTGTAGTGTTCTCACTTGTAAACTATTATCTGTGTCTTTTTGTCTATACATGCCCAAAAACTTTGATTTGTTTTAAATTGACTGTTCTTTGCGGAGCTTTTCTCCCCGGGCCTCTACTGAAAATGGACATATATCCAGCTAGACTAGCCTGGTCAACAAATGTTAAATAATAATAATAATAATTTTACACATTGTATAGATAAAGTACAAGTGCACAATAAAGTGCTGTTGCATACACCTGCTGCTTAAGTCAACCAATGAATAGTAATGAAATACTTATTTTATCATGTTTATAATTTTGTAAGAGCAATATTTACAACATGTCACTTTAGTAATGGCCTTATGTCCCCCATTGTGTATGCCTTTAGCCAGATGTTTTGCTTTACCAAGTAGACAAGTACATTCCTAATATTTATGTAATATTTTATCACCCTTGCTGAGCGATGCTGCTCAATGTGCAGCATCATGCAAAAATTAGTACTGATTGTGTAAAATACATCTGCCAATTAGCTGACTCTATGGCTGGACAGGTTAATGCATTGTTAATGGAGTCAGATGGTACTGGGTTCAAAATAAGGTGTCGGCATAGATTTTACAAGTGTTTATACTTTGACATACTTTCACTGTTCCTACTTCTGCTTAGCATTGCTTAGCGATGGTGGGCATTGCACACCATCACACAATGATTCTTTAAAGAAAAGAAATGGAGGAGGATAGGAAAGTGGTGAAATGGGGAGCAAGCAAGGGGAAAAACAAAGTGAAAGGAAGACAGGAATGTGCAGGAAGGGTGTAGGAAAGAATCATAGCTATCCATTTCTTCAACAGTAACAACTGGCACATGTAAAGTTTATTAGCTGAATTTGGACTGTCACCACTACAGAGAATGGTGACAACAAAATAATTGCATAGTGAAGCCAACTGGACCAAATTAAAAGTGTATCAAGTAGACACGTGTTCAAAATGCAGAGCTATGTATGGGATGAAAATTTGTTTGGGGACAGGTGTCCTTTTTGTTTTTTGTTTTTTTTTTTTTTTTGGAGAGAGTGGAATGTTGGGGAAGGGACATGGGCAAGTCTGGAGCAGGCAAGTTCGGAAGGTGAAGAAGCATTTGCAGATAGATAAGACATATAAGACAAGAGGGGATTAACACCTTGGCTGGGGTGGGGAGGGTAGGTTCAAGGTCCCATGAACATCAGCATGGTAACAGTGAGAATCGAGTCCTCACCCACTGGACTGTCAGCACTGTCCCATCACTGTGCCACCGGCAGCAGTGACCTACATCTGCACCTATGGCTGGTCTGCTATACCAGGATGGAAAGCAGGAAAGCAGGCTTTCCATCCGGTGTAGGCATATGCCCACGGTCTGGTGCGCAATCCTACACACCACAGCTGGCACCTCTGCATGGGTGATGTACGCACCCCCTCTGCCTCTGTTCCCAGACGGAACCACAGGCCTGTCCCCTGGGGCAGAACTACCTGAAGGTCCAGGTAGGGCAGAGGCAGTGGGAGGCTGCTGCCAAGCTGCAGCCCAGAGGTGCTGGGGCCAGTAGAGCGAGTGTAGGCATATCATGTGGAACCAGCCTACCTTGCTGTTCTGTAGTAATAACATAAATAAAATTAAAACCAAACAGTAAATAAAACATAAAACAAATTAAATGAAAATTCTAAAACAAAGAAACAATTATAAAGTAGTATAAAAAGTTTCAAATTATATAAATATGACCAAAATGATAAATCATAAAATGAAAAAATGTATTTCAAAACCAAGAATTATGAAATTATACGTAAAAAGTAAGACGTAAACAAAATTAATATAATAATAAGTATATATATATACATACAATAATAAAATTATTCATTAATAAATAAAAGAAGAGAAGGGGTGGGGTGAGAGAAAAAAAGAGGAACATTAGTAACCTCACAGATAATATACAATGCTTTCTACAATTAAGGTTGTTGTTGTTTTTCTTTCAGCTTTTCCCAGTTAGCGGTCGCCACAGCAGAACTCTAGTCCACTAATGATTGGCAGTAGATTTTTACGGTGCCAAGGTGCCAGCTCGACGCCCAACCTTCAACTAAGGCATGCCCATTCACGCATGTCTTTCGAATGCTGCTCGGCCACAGGGAGGACATGCAGACTCCATACAGAAGGCGCTCTAGCCGAGAATCGAACGGGCAAACCTCTTGCTGTGATGCTTTATTTTACATTCTACTGTTAACAATACCAAGTGCTAAGAACTTTTCTTTATTACTTGGAATACATGTACAGGAATTACACCTGAGAGCAGGTCATTCAAGATAGGGGAGTATGCCCTTCCAATGTTATAACAATGATTACTTAACAATACTGTAGTTTTTATTGTTGACAGGCTAAAACAGTATTGTAATCAGGTGAGCTTTACATTTGGGACTGTGGTATTAGAACCCTCAAGCAGTGACTACTGTAATACTGCACGTTTCCTTTGGAATGCAACATAATGCAAGCACTCTATCCTTTTACACTTTATAGATTCATGTTCATTGAGAATGTGCAACTGTTGCTTTGTGTTACAGACCATACCTCACCATCTTTTAGGGCAGGATATCTTGACATGTCATAAATGCATGGGTGTGCAATGACCCATAACTAGGTACATTATTGAAATATTGCTGTTATACACATGGATAGTTGCAGAGGATTTGTGTTAACATACATTTTGACACCCATTCTTTTTTTACTTCAATATAAATTACTTGCCAGACAACCATGAATCCTACAATGAAGTGATTCTTAAATGTGGGTATTCAGCAGAAATATGCACAGTTGAAAGCTATGCTACGGACTAATGCATACATACTTGTACAGTTCACACATGCATTCCCAAGTTCATATAACTGTATGATACAGCAAATAATCTGTTTATCACTGTTAATGCTGCAATAACAGTACTTTATATAATTATGCTTTCTGACCACATGATTTTGCATCCTGACCAATCGCCTGGCATGGGACCTCACATTTGAGGCCCTCTCTTTTGCAGCTGTGGAAAAAGGGAAAAAGAAAAAGCATTATGAACACAAGTTTCTACCATATTCAGCTTGAATATTTACAGGTAATACATTTAAAGCATACATGCACATATCTGGGGTGTGCCCTGCCCAACACTCCTTGATCTAGTGATCAAGAGTATCCCTTTTTCTGCTGCACAGATCATCATAGTGGTGATGACATTGTTCCCCAATGTGAGGGATACCAGTTACACTGGTAAGGGCCCTGGCCAAACTATCCTAGGCTTCTGATTTATATTGGGAGCCAGTGTAGTTCTCCTGCAGCAGCCAGGGTCCATGGTCTTTAAACAGGATCCCAGTAAAGAACTTGAACTCCTGGACACCCCAGAACTCTGCTCTAAAATGCACTCCTTCACTAATGCCTGCCATTGCTGCACTAGGTTGAGCTCAAAATGTCTATAGCACAGTTCCCACCTATTCACCTTTAAATAACATGTTTTCCCACCAATTGTGTTACAGGAAGTGTGCACTGTTTAAATTTTGATACATTTGAAAAAGGTGTGTGCCACTTACAATTGGGCAAACACAATAAAACAAGTGCACTGGTTTGCGAGATGCTAAGCAGTATGCACCTTTTTCAAATATATCCAAAAATAACATACAACCAATGCTACTCCACGGTTATTTTGTTACACTAACACTTTATTTGTATAAGCTGTAATGTCGCAACAGTATAAATAAAGTCTGAATACCTTGGATTAGAACCCAAGACCATCTGGACTGCAGTCCAATGCTCTACACATGTCACCAAATTATATATATTACCTATAGTGCGTATTTTACCATATATGGTTAATTAGAATGTATCTGCATAGTACAGCCCTGCTTAGCAGGTTTGCAAGATGCAATTGCAAGCATCCAGTTTCTATTTTTGGATGTCTGGGTCATGTCTGATACCACACTGATCCCAGGAACTATCGACCTATTAGCCTGACGAGCCTGGTCTGCAAGGCCATCAAACGTATCATCATGGAACTCATAAACAAAGACATTGGTAACCTCCAAACTCTGGATCCCACCCAGTTCGGGTTTGTGAAAGGCAGATCATGCCTCCTGAACCTGATTGACTTCTTTGAGGTAGTCACCAAAGCTGTGGATGAGGGTAAGGTGGTTCACACAGCTAATCTTGACCTCGTCAAGGCTTTCGACATCATCCCCCATTCTTTATAGCTAAACTCACTAAACTAGGCATAAATCCCTACGTCAGAAGATGGGTTGCCAACTGGCTCACTGACAAAACCCACACTGTAAAAGTTGCAGACTCCAAATCTGACCTCAAAGCAGTGACAAGTGGAGTACCACATGGTTCTGTCCTGGGACCTCTCCTGTTTGGTATCTATTTCTCTGAAGTACAGGCTAACACAGAAGGCCTCTGGCTAATGAAGTTCACAGATGACTGCAAACTAGGAGCCATATTCAAGTCCCCAAATGATATGCACATCCTACAGAAGGGCCTCACTGAGACAGATGCCTGGTGTCAGAGCCATGGCCTCAAGCTCAATGCCAAAAAGTGCAGTGTCATCCCCTTTGGTAAAAACTCTGTACCCATGAACTACCATATAGGCAGAAATCTACTTAACACTGAATGCGTGATAAGAGACCTTGGGACCCAGGTGGACAGTAGTCTCTCCTTTGATAGTCACATCGCCACAGTAGTCAGGAAGTCCTTCTATGTGGCACACATCATCATAAAAGGATTCTCATCCAGGAAAAAAGAGGTCATTGTTCCCCTCTACTCGTCACTCATTAGACCCATTATAGAGTACAATGCCCCTTTTGGAATGTACCTCACAAGACATCTGCAGCAGCTGGAAAGGCCACAGAAGTATCTCACAAAGAGGATTACTGGCCTCAAACAAATGCCCTACACTGACCACCTCAAAAAACTCCATCTTTACTCCATAGCATATCACCTACTCTGAGGTGATCTCTGCCTAGCATATAAAGCTATGTCAAACCCAGAGCTGTTGGACATGCTACACCTAAAGAAATCCCAATCCCTCCGAGCTACACACTCTAGGGACCTAAACCTTGTCACAACAATAAACAGGACATGCTGGAGGGATAGATTCCTGTCCCAGAGACTTATTATACTCTGGAACAAGCTACCCATCTATGTCAAGCAAAGTTCTTCATTAGCACTCTTCAAGAAAAATCTTGATGAGTGGATGGGAAATAGGAAATACACCCCAAGGATCACTTCTGTGTGTCTGCTGGACAGTGGCACATGAAAATAACTTTCTTGGGTGGCATAAGCTATGGTACCTTGCTGGCTAGGCTTACGTAGGCCCTTGGGCCGATAGCCTAGTACCTATCTTTGAACCTATGAACCTATGGGTGTTCCTGTTGTGCAAATGAGGTAAGCACTGCCAAACACTGCAGCATGCCGGGCAAACATGGTATAAATAAAAATAAAGTAAAGCAGGAAAATCACACTATATAGATATAATTACTTCTGACAGTCTTTCTATGGTTTTGGCTGGTATTTTCCGGTGCTCCTCATAAAATTTGTGATTTTGAAATAATCATTCGGGATGGATGGCAATGAATACAGACAAATGTTTTCTGAGTTACCAGGTTTGTTGTGAGTTACTGCACAATGGTACCTCCTATACTGAGCCAACAGATATTGCTAACATACTGACCGACAGATTCAGTGCCAACTTTACCCCCCCCCCCCAAAGGACCAATCACAATACCAGAGGAATTCCAGGTACCCAGCATTACTGCAGCACAGGTTAAAGCTGCATTGTCCAAGGCCAAGAATACAGCTTCCATGGGACCTGACAATATCCCTGGATGTGATTTACATGAACTACAAAGTGAACTGGCACCACGTCTGTGTGCCCTGTTCAATCATAGCCTCACCTCAGGATTTGTCCCTACCGAATAGCGCACTGCTTCAGTTATCCCTCTCCATAAAGGGGGAGCAATTGCAGACTCTGGGAATTATCACCTGACAAGTCTGATATATAAGGCTATGGAGTGCATCATTATGGACTTAATTAGCAAGGATATAGGGAATCCCCCAAACTCTAGATCCCACGCAATTTGGTTTTGTGAAAGGTAGATCATGCCTGCTCAACCTGGTTGACTTCTTTGACTCAGTCACCAGAGCTGTGGATGAGAGCATGGCAGTTCATACAGCCTACCTTGATCTGGCCAAGGCCTTTGATACCATTCCCCACTCAGGAATTATTGCTAAATTCACCAAACTAGGCATCAACCCCTATATCACTAGATGGGTTGCAAATTGGCTCACAGATAGAACCCCAGTGTAAGTAGCTGACTCCAAGTCAGACTGCCAACCAGTCACAAGTAGAGTTCCACAGGGATCATTCCTGGGTCCTCTCCTGTTTGGCATCTACTTCTCAGAAGTCCAGGCCAACACAGAGGGACTCTGGCTGACCAAGTTCGCAGACAACTGCAAGCTGGGAGCCATTATTAACTCCCCAAGTGATGTAGATGTCATACAGAAAGGCCTCACCGAGACCAATGACTGGTGTAGAAACCATGGCCTTAAGCTTAATGCCAAAAAATGTGTCATCATTCCCTTTGGGAAAAACTCAGTTCCCACTAATTACCACATTTATGGGAGCCCACTGAACACTGAAGGCGTTATAAGAGATCTGGGGACACAGACTGACAGCAACCTCTCCTTCAACCACCACATTGCCACCGTGGTCAGAAAGTCCTTGTGTGTGGCAAATCTCATTACCAAAGGTTTTGCATCCAGGAAGAAAGAGGTCATCATATCTCTCTACTCCTCCCTCATTAGGCCAATTATCAAGTATAATGCTCCATTTGGCATGTACTTAACTAGACACATGCAAGCTGGAAAGGCCACAAAAGTACTCACGAAGAGGATCCTAGGCCTTAAACACATGTCCTACATGGACAGATTCAAAAAACTCCAGTTATTCCCTGTCTCATATCGTCTACTAAGAGGCGATTTCTGGTTGACTTACAAAGCCATGTCTGACCCAGCTCTGTTAGAAATGTTACATCTAAAGAAATCCCAATCCCCCACACCACACACTCCAGAGACCTCACCCTCATTACCACAATCAACAGAACATGCTGGAGGGACAGGTTCATAACCCAGAGACTGCCCATGGTCTGGAACAGACTTCCCATACATATCAATCAGATCACCTCACTGGCCCTCTTCAAAGGAAATCTTGATGAGTGGATGGGAAATGAAAAGTTCACCCAGGGGAACACTCCAGTGGGTCTACTTGATAGAGGCACTGGGAACTAACATCTAGTGGCACAATGCCAGGGCATTTCTATGGGGTAGGCTTGTAAAGGCTCCAGGGCCATTAGCCTAGTACACACCTATGAACCTATGGTAGGACTAAGAGGTTACGAGGTATGGGGGAAGGATGCTGGTGCTCTCCTGTGTGAAGATTCATTATCCATGTTATTCTATGAGGTTTTGTGGCCAACACTACTGGTGCGCGCCGCAAAACCTCACTTAGGTGCATTGCACAACATTAATATGCATTGCTGAGAGCACACCATGGCCATGTACATGGATACACTCCATGTAGGCTCTACACGGAGCCTACACAGAGTTTATTGAATCCTGCAGAAAGTCTATATTGCAATTTTACATAAAATAAATTAGATACAATCATGGAATTATTTAATTTCTAGTCCAATAGATAAATAAGCTATTGAACTCTCCAGCACTACCCTACCAACCTATAATCTGAGATCTTAAAAGAAAAAAAGGAAAGCTATCTTGAGCTCTATTGTTGTATAATAGTAATAGAGACATTGTATGTTTGAATATGCTATACATATATATATATATAAAATTGAAATATAAGTAAAGAAGACATATTTAAATAAGTGAATGTATACTGTATATATAAAATGTGAAGTGGTTATATTTTAGAGAAGAGTATATATTTCTCATTTTTGTTTTCTTTCTTAGTCCAACGTTCTACTTCTCCTTTCTATTTTCCTCTCAGTTTTTTAAAAAATATTACAGAAACACAAGTTTTCTATTTAACTAATAAAGATAACGTATGTTAAAAATTATTATTACATGCATTAAATATACATTTTTCTACTATTTTCATTTCAACATGTACTTATAAATGCATCATTTTCTCTACTATATTTCCTCTGTCATTATCCTTTATCATCCATATTATTTCTATATCAGTTTCAATATTTTATCATAAATTACTGACTGTCATAAAACCACTTTCTTCTTTCAAATCGGCAGAAAGTGTTACTCCAAATATAGAGTTGAGTATTATTGCAATTATTAAAACTGTGAGTCTATCAGAAATGAATAGTGCATTTAAAAATGAGTATAATACTCTAATTAAATGACAATATATTATCTAACATCATTTGTTTAAGTAGCTTTAGGTTTCAGGATATATTTCCATGTTTTGATTTTAGTTTCAAGATTTATATGAAACAAGTACATAACTGCAATATTCTGATGCAGCTATTCTGCATCAGATGAGGGAAGAGAAAAAAAGATTATATGTAAACATATATGCATACATACACATACATATATATACATATACACACATACAGTATATACATGTATTTACATGTATACATACACACACATAAACCCACACACACATTTCCATATATACATATATTAATGCATAATTGCATGCATTCATGCACATGAATAATTGTTCACACATCCACATTTCTATATAGATAAGTGTCAGGTGTAGATCTGCATAGATGCATGAGAGAACATGTGTGATCACTCATCTAGATCTCTCAGTTTACATTTACTTTATTTCTTATCTGATTCCCTCCAATGAAGCTCTGGAAATTTGCAGTGCAACTTCTAATGGGTGTAGCTTAAGCATTTTGACAGAATGACATAATATCCTCATATTTCAAACAAATGTTCAGCTTTCTGGAATCATAGGTGTTAATAAAGGGGTGTAAATGGCAAACACTTCAGCACTAATTATTTTTATAGTGACAGTATTCCTTATATTCCAGGTCATAAAATGGATTTTATAAGTCACTGTAAACACAGTAACTATTACAGTTGTAATATTTTGTAAACAGCTTACAATATCAGAGCATCCACTCAAGCTGCATTCAGACTATTGGCAGAATTTTGTTCACCCAGCTGAAAGGCTAAACATTTTGTCTGTGCTATTTGATTGTTGAGATAGTTAGAAAAAATGGCATTTATGACAATTTTTAGAATAATTTGCCACTGTGTAAGCCTTAAGATAAAATCTGTTAATACCTTGTATGTAGCATTGTTTTGGAATTATTAATGCAAATATGAGCAAGCAATATTTGACACCTAGAGGTGTTAGTAGGACATAACTCCAGAAACACCTGAAGGCATCAATTGGCTGTAGTGTGTTAAGTCTGTTTTGAAAATCTGCAGTACTCCAACAAGTGACTTCAATTTTATATATCAGACAACCTAAATCAAATAAAAGCAACAATAATAAGATGGAACAGAACTGTGGTCATCATAACTTTGAACTTGCAGACTTCAAAAATCCAGACAATGGGTCTTAAAAAGTAGGTGCATCTAGCGAAAAATATGGACAGCTTACTAGCATAATACGAAAACAAAATAATTCACACCAAAGCAACACTTCCACTGTGCGAAGAACCAGACCGTTGGAGAAACTTTAGAATGGAACAGCCTTTATTATTCTTGTCTTAAAATGAACATTAAAAAGTTCACTATTCAGCGTAAAATCTTTCATAAAACCAGAAAAACAATTAGAATCAAACGCTTTTGCTTGGTCTCAATACCAAGCTTTATCAAGATGAAATATGTGCTGAATGGAGCTGTTAATATAGGGCTCGTTTATGACCATGTGACAACAGTAATAATTAAACTTTAAAGCTATACTGTCATTGACTGACCTAACTACACTTCACTTGCAACATTATACCATTACCATACAATACACTGATGTTCATATAAATAAATAAAATATAGGAAATCATGTAAACTTTATTAAAATGTTAAAATACATTGGATCCATGTTCTTATATCCTACAATAGAATGAATTCACTTTATGTTCTTTACCCTAATATTTAATTATATCCTACCCATATCTATTGAAACTAGCATGTATATAAATATATAAAAATATTAAAAATATTGAATGCATATAAAATATGTATAAATTTTATGATGTATAAATGTATAAATAAATAAATAAATAAACAAAATTTATACAAAATATTCTTAATAAAACATATGGTGAAAATTTTCTTAAAAATTTTTAAATATTTTATATATAAACTACCCTAAAATACTTGTTAGAAACCAATGTATTACAAAAAATGATATACATATTATCCCATACTGTATTACATTAATGTAACTAGATGAATGGCATACTGATCAGACAATTAACAATTTCTATAAACAATATACTGAATTACTATGAAATCACAGTCTGTATATTTATTAAGAATATTTTGTATAAATTTTGTTTATTTATTTATTTATTTATTTATTTATTTATACATTTATACATCATAAAATTTATACATATTTTATATACATTCAATATTTTTAATATTTTTATATATTTATATACATGCTAGTTTCAATAGATATGGGTAGGATATAATTAAATATTAGGGTAAAGAACATAAAGTGAATTCATTCTATTGTAGGATATAAGAACATGGATCCAATGTATTTTAACATTTTAATAAAGTTTACATGATTTCCTATATTTTATTTATTTATATGAACATCAGTGTATTGTATGGTAATGGTATAATGTTGCAAGTGAAGTGTAGTTAGGTCAGTCAATGACAGTATAGCTTTAAAGTTTAATTATTACTGTTGTCACATGGTCATAAACGAGCCCTATATTAACAGCTCCATTCAGCACATATTTCATCTTGATAAAGCTTGGTATTGAGACCAAGCAAAAGCGTTTGATTCTAATTGTTTTTCTGGTTTTATGAAAGATTTTACGCTGAATAGCAAACTTTTTAATGTTCATTTTAAGACAAGAATAATAAAGGCTGTTCCATTCTAAAGTTTCTCCAACGATCTGGTTCTTCGCACAGCTTACTAACATGCCAGTTGTATATCAAATAACTCCTCAGACTTCCAGTAGGAGTGCAGGGTACTTAGAAACACAAGTTATAAAATGAGAGTGACAGAACAATGCAACATAAAAAGATTGTCACACTCCCAGTGTTCCTAAATGATTTTGCCCCTACATATACTTTATAAAATTATCTGTGTAATCATTATACCACAAGGAAATCAATATATAATTCTGATAAACTGTGCATTCTTGTGAGCTGATTGTTAAACAAGTGAGCAGGTTAGAACTTTTGCTATAAAGCTTGTATTGAAGAAAAAATACTATAGTAATGAAGTACTGCAGCACAATTCCTAGACTTTATTCTGAGACTAAAACCTGAACATTTTACCAAAATTGAAAAGCAGCGCAACTGTTTTTCACAAGCAACAATCAAAGACAGTACAGTTTATCTTATAGTCAGGGAGTCTGATTCTAGCAATTTCCACTTGCAAGCTTTATAACTAACTCCTTCAATCAGACAGTGCTCCAATATTACACCAGTAGATAAACATCTGTGCCTAATAGAATTGTCTCTATGGTTAATAAATTAATAAGTTAATAAAAGAATAAAAATAGATTAAACAAATGAGATGCATTATATTTCAATTCAGCACAAATTGTTTGTACTGGATTGTACCTGATGTGTCATTTACACTTGGATTCAAAAATGACAAATTTGAATTAAAGCTTTTTCATATCAAAAGCCCATGTCTTCTGTTAATTTATTACACCAGCAGGTGGCAGCACTGCTTTAGCAATACTGTTAGCTTTGCTTAGCTACTTAAACAGCAAACACTTGTTTTATATTAGAGTTTCTGACCGAAGGTAACATAAGCTAATTTATTTATTGGACTTTTGTTTACCAGGAAAGTCCAACTGGGCCATAAAGAACCCATTTTCATTGTAAGCCTGCGGAGAAAAGCTCCGCAAAAAGTTAAACAAAAGATAAATTGCAGTAGTATAAACAAAAACATTCACTTGACAGTAGCAAAAATAATAATTTCACCTTATCAGTAGCAAAAATATAACCAAAATTACCTACATAGTGCAGTTAGATTATTTTACATGCAGTGACTATTCTGCTCATGGCATAAATTATTGGGGTAGTCATAAGGAAAATTTGTAGTAGTAATAGAAGGTAGCTCAGAAAATTAAATAAGTAAAGGTGTCGTAGTAGGACCATGGAAGAAGGTAAGTAGAAATAAAGAAAATACCATATTAGATTAGTCATAAGAGAAACTAGTATATTAGGTGAGTCATAAGAGAAACTAGTATATTAGGTTAGTCATAAGAAAAACTAGTATATTAGGTTAGTCAGAGTTAAGAGAATAATAGAGGATGAGACAGAAAGAGTAGGAGGTTAAAGTAAGATGATTAAAGCAGGCAGAGTTAATAATAAGAATGGAGAGAGGAAGAAGTTTGAAGACGTCTGAGTTATCAGCCTGGGGATGAGCAGGAGCATACCCAGGATTTAGAAAGGTGGTCCTTAATTGCTAGCTTGAAGGATGTGTGACTGTAGTTGGATTTTAAACATAAGGGGAGGGTGTTCCAGATTCTAGCTATGGAGAAGGAGTATAAGTTTTTCCGATTAAGAGATCTGCTTGTAATGTAGGAGTAGAAGATAGTATTTAAGGCTGGGCATGGGTCTATATATTATTTGATGTGCTGTGTTGAGCTGGATGAAGGTAAGGTGAAGTGGAAGTTCAAGCCAATTGAGTTTGTGGAGGGCCATGCAGTGAAGAGAGGAGTATTTTGCATTGGTGGCAAACTTAGCAATTTTGTTGTAGCAAGATTCAAGCTTAGATTTTAGGCAGGTTTATAGGTTATTTAGAACGGGGCCTCCATATAAAAGAGAGGGTAAGAGGTAGGTACTAGGTAGTGACAAGTGTGCATTTAGTGTGAGTGTCCAGGAAATCTTTGTGTCTGTAGAGAGTTTCAAGTTTCTGGTGTGTTTTCTTAATGTTATTATGTATGTGTAGATCAAAGTTAAGGTGTTGGTGAATGGTGACTCCTAGTAGTTTTGTGTGGGAGACATATTCAATTATAGTATTGTTCTGTGAGAAAATAGTAAATTAGCTTTTCTTTACAGAATATGTTTTGGGGGTGAAGAGTCTAAGTTTAGTTTTGACAGGGTTAAGGAGTAAATGATTATTAGGTGATGATTATTAGAAAGCCAGCTTTCAATAGATGTAAAAGCAGTAATTTGTTGGAGATGTGCTATAGAGTCAGATGAACAGATGACTGTGGCATTATCGGCATACTGTATTAATGTACTCTGTTGGGAGGAGATATATAGCTCATTAGTAAAGATGTTAAATAAGAGGGGCCAAGGATAAAGCCTTGGGGAACACCAGTAGAGGTGTCTTGAAAAGCAGAGTGGGAATTTAGCCATCTAACTGCTAACTGCCTGGATTGGAGAGATAACTAGAGAACCAGCAAGTGGTGGAAGAGGATAATCCAAGGCTTTTGAGCTTTTGTATAAGTAGCTGATGGGGACCAGTGTCAAACGTCTTAGATAGGTCAAGGAACAGAAAGGAAATACGTTTGCCTGAGTCAAGAACTTTATTAACTGTGTCAGTGAAGGACAATAAAGCTGTGTTAGTACTGTGTCCTGGTCTAAAGCCATGCTGTGTAGGAGTGAAGAGCTGATTGTTAAGGAGGTAGTGGAGTAGTTGTGAGTGAATGCATCTTTCAAGGAGTTTAGAAAGTGGTGAATGTAGGGAAATGGGTCGATAGTTTGACAAATCAATGGAGTTGCCACCTTTATGTAATGGTATAATGAAGGATTGTTTTCCAGAGAGTTGGGACATACGATTCAAGGATAGATCTGTTAATGAGAACAGGATATGCAATAGCATCAGCTGCTACCTTAAGATATTTTACAGGAAGGTAGTCAGAAGAGTTAGTGCAGTCTTTTAGTTTGAGGAGGAGTCTCTTGATTATGTAAGTGGGCACAGGGTGTATTGAGAAAGGAGGTGAGCTTGTGATAGCAGTGTAGTGGAAAAGTGACGGAGGATCATGTGTGGAGGGAGGAGGCAGTGGGCTTTTTGGTAGAGGATGTGATGGAGGTGGGTTATGTGGTGGAAAAAGATGATGTACTTGTGGTGATATTTTGTATACGTTGTAATAAGTGGTTGTTAAAGATGTTAGCTATTTGTGTGTTGTTTTTTTGTCTGGAAAAGGGTTGGGATTAGTTTTTTTTTCCAAGACTGAGGAGAGATGAAAGAGATGACCAGAATTTTTTTGGGTTATGTTTGTTAGTGGATTGTAATGTGTGATAGTGGTCCCTTTTGTCTTTTGTTATTGCTTTTTACACAGATTAAGGAGATGCTTATAATTGTGTAGATCAGAAAAAAATTTGGAAGTGTGCCATAGTTTCCAGAGTTTGTCTCTAGATCTCATAAGGTCCTTTGTAGATTTGATAAGCCAAGTTGCATCATTGATTTTAATTCTTTTCCTATGTAGTGGTGCTAAATGGTTAAGGATGCCAAGGAAAGTTGTATTAAAGTGGTTGACAGCATCGTCTAGGGGAAGAGTTTTTAGGCTGGACCAGCTGATCGACTTTAAAGTATCAATTAGTGAATGGTGGTTAAATTTAGCGATATCCCTAATAGTTTTGTACTGATGATCCTTTTGATGGTGGGAGAAAGTTCTCAATGCATAACCAGGAAGGTGATCATTTAAGTATTAGGAAGAGTCCCAGCATCAAAGAATTTAGTGGGGTCAGAAACTAAAATCCAGTCAAGTATGGAACCCTGGTTGTTTTTGTCTAGTGGGGATGGTGATGAGTTGGTTGAAGTTAAAAAGGTTAATGCTTGAGGTAGGGAAGTTACATGAAAAGTTCTGCCAATTAAAATTTACATCTCCTAGAATGATAGTTTCATTTTGTGTGGTATTACATATCCAAGATAGCATTTCTTCAAGCATAGGAATGTTTCAGCCTAGCGGAATATATAGTATTGTAAGGCATAAAGATTTGGAGTTGTTAATTTTGAGGAAAGACATAAGGACTTGTGCCTTATGAAAGTCAGGGATGGAAATAGTATGATGAGTAGTATTGAGAGAGTTATGATAGAAGAGGTCAATTCTTCCAGCTAAACCACAAAAAACAAAATCTCCATACATTCCATGCAAAGAAACCACTCCCCACCTAGCACTGCAGAACACACACTGTGCCACAGTGATTGTCTGCACACATCCTGAGCTGGTAAACAAGAAACAATAGCTCACAGTACTCATACAGACCCCCCCCCCATGGTGCCCTTTGATCCCAAAATGCAGCAACTGATCCTGGACTGCGACAACACCAAGATCATATGATTCACAACACTAGAGCTGCAGCTTCCAAGGTCATGAAAAAGCAATTCAAACCCGCCAATCAATGCAACTCCCCAACCGTTCCTCAAGCAAACTACAACAAGCCAAAATGCTCAACAATGTGCCACATACCCACTGAGAACTGAGCAGTTCCCTCCCCTAGCCAGAAGCTCCAATCCAGAACCCAAAGCCAGTCCCACAATCTATCTCCCACAATGGGTACCTGATCATTGCACACAGAAACATCTCTCTGGCTGTGACAGAGAAAAACAAACCATGATTGAAAGGGGTCACATGTGACCCTGTGACACCTCACCACAGCAGGCCAGAACTCAACACCCTTCACCAAAAACTGTACAGTTGAGAGGCTTGGCAGGTACACCAGTCTGCAATCATGCACAGACAGAAAGAAAAAGAGAGTGTCCCCATCCAAAAGAGCATGGTTGTCCATGCAAAACAACAAAATGCATCAATTATTGCCAATTCATTCCCAATCAACCCATACAGACAATCTAAAATGTATGCAAACAAGCACACCATAACCATCTACTTTAAATAAAACCTCCACTTGGATTACTATGTGGAAGAAGTCATTGAGTTCAGATGTGACTTCTTGTCTAACAGTGCAAGAGCTGAGATGCTCATCGCAGAGGTTGAAAATGTCAAGCAAATAAAAAAACAATTAAGTAGGCTCATGCTATATAGCAGGGGTAAGAAATACACAAATAAATGGAAAATAAACAAGTAAGAGGAGATTAGTGTTAAAAGTTTGGCACCAATAATACATAAGCATTCATGAAGTGTTTCAAACTGTCCTTAAACTTTTTCCTTTGAAATGAACAATACCAAATCTGAAACAATACATAACAGGAAGCCAGCATCCACCACCCCAATGAGAAAACAAAAAAGAAAAAAAAAAATATATATATATATATATATATATATATATATATATATATATATATATATACATACTAATCAAACAAAAAAAAGAGCAATCCATCAATTGTCCTGATACTATAAGAAAGAGATAGTGGGAGAAAAAGATTAAATAATGTTACTAACAAGCAAAGAGAAATAATAAATTGTTTATATATTTACATATATACCAATAAAATGCAACCTTCATATAGACAGAGAAGCTAGATTTACTTATAATTGTTTAGACATTCATTTTGGAGACAAAGATAACAAAAAACAGAGAAGAAAAATAATACATTACCATCAATGTGTATCTCAGTGTTAAATCTCCCATGTGATCCAAAACAGTAAATAAAGACATTTTTACAATAAAACAAGTGAATTTGTCAAAAACAGTAGTCATTTCATAGATGAAGGCTTTAGTGCTTTCCTGGAAGAAGATGAATCAAGATCTGTTTTTTTGTTTCTCTTCTTCATGTCAGTCCATGTATTTTTATCAGATGCTCTTTTCAGAGTAGGATATGACTAATCCATATTGTCTTTCGCTGTTAGAAAATTATGTTTGGCAAATGTAAAGGCTTCTTCTAAGTTATTAAAAATTTTTGTTCCGTTAGACAATTGTATTTTGATTTTTACTGAGAAGAGTATCTGATATTTGAGACCATTTTGTCTTTAAGATTTCACAAGGGGCCAACAACTCTTTTTCGGATCTATTGTTTTTATTGAGTAATCATTATCAAAGCTAATGACATTTTGTTTATATTTCAAGAGTGCTTTCTTCCATGCAGTTTTAAGCATTAATTATTTGTCTAGAAAAGATGTTAATTTTATAACAATAGTACTTGGTGGAGAAACAGGGGAAGTGGGAATATATTTATCTACAGCTCTATGGATTTTTTCTATGCTATATGAAAGTCCTTCCTGAAGGTTTAATATTACATGAATCCAGGAGTTCAGAAAAGAAATTAAGTCCTCACCTTCAGTTTTTTTCAGGAAGACAAAAATCCTTGTTGCATTTCCTTTCTCTATTTTCCAAATCATCTATTTTGTTTAAGAGCTAGGTATTTTACTTTAGTAGAAAGTCAGTTTCTGATTCTTCCTCTTTCAGCCTGCCATCAATGTCATTCAAGGCATTCTTCATTTCAAAGATTTTTGTTTGTTGCTGTTGTAACATTTTCCTAAAGACCTGAGTTTGTTTGAGACAGTTTTCATTTAGATTTTCTAAGCTGTCCTTAAATCCATCCATTTTCAAAGAAAGTTCCCGAAGAGTTGATGTTGCTAGTTATAGGTCCTTTCTTATGGAGGTATCAGTATGAGAGTGCTTGAAATTATTCATTTTTATTCAACAGTTTAGTCTCCAGTTAAAAGTTGCAGGGACATTTTTATGAAACTTCACAAAAATTAGAAAATAAAAAATCAAGATATATATCAGTAAGATTATATGTAAATGTTTTCAAAGGAATAATTATTTCCTGCATTTAGAAGTAATTCTATAGAGTTCTAAAAAGTACTGTCTTCACTAGGCCTTAGATGTTGTTGAAGAAAACTATCTTTGATATTTGCACTTTAAGTTTCACATGTTGAAAGATATACCCCGGGATTCATGAAGCTTGCGCCAGGCACAGGCGTATCGTAGGTGGTATAATGCCAAATATGGCCACCGAGCAATTCAGGTACGATCCAATTCCACGTGCACTACCAGCGTACGCCAGATCTGCGCAGCTCTCGGCTCATGTATGCTAATCACCTCATGTGCAGTAGTGCCGCATGCAAATGAAGGTACATAGCGATTCATGAAGTGGTGCAGGTGTAGCATAAGCATACAGAAATGTAAACCAAAAAAAATGGTTTACATTTTTCCAAACAGAACATCAGAGCCATGAAAGTGGACCAAACTTACGTATTACAAAGTTAACATATGCCAATAAATATACAGCCATTGGCATAAAAACATGCACAACACTTAAAAAAAAAACATTTAATGTCATGGCCACACTAACGCAAAGTACAACCGTAGGGTATGTGTGCGCAAATGGGAACACAAGGAAAATATATACAGATGTCATAAAATTGCATTGCAACACAAATCATGATTTCACCATAATAGTCAATGGTATGCATGCTACACCACAACCAAGCTGCAAGGGTTGCTAAGGGTCTGTGATAGTGTTCAGTGCGGTAACTATGAATTAGTAGTCAATGCCATGCAAATGAGGCAAGTAATAATGAATTACAAATGTCCCGCTGGCCTAAGGATGTACCATACGGTGCAGAGGTACAACACCGAGGAGTGGTCTGGAGGTATACATGACATCAGCAGTAGGGTGTGCCACCGTAGCTGTAAGCACATTGGAACATTGCAAATCTGGGTTGCCCATTGCTAAGCAAAGCCGCAGGATAGGGGTGTGGCTGTAGCCATTGCTTTGCTTAGCTGAGAGCACACATGGTGCCCGAAAGCGCATGTGTACGTGAATAACAACGCGCTCGAAACCCGGTAAATGGCCGCACGTGGCGTGCACCACAGCTAAAACTGGAAGGTTACAGGAAGACAATAAGGAAATGCCGCAGTAGGGTAATTGGAGTACAACTGAGTAATTAACACCTATTAACTCACAGTGGGCCATTGACGGCAGCTAACAAGGCTGCTAGTAGCAACCTGCAGAACAGGATAGGGGAGGTGTCTGATTGCAAAGAAAAGAGAACTGTCACCGCAGAGCAAAGCAAACTTGCAGTAGATCGGCTATAGAACACATTTCGCAACACAATCCTGGTTTGGGAAAGTACAAAACAAGAAAGCAGGCTGCTGGATGCATGCCCGACAACTGGAGGGCAATCGTTAAGAAAAGTGAAGGCAAGGGCAAGAGGTGATCTACGGCAGCTAAATGTAATTCAACACCAAAGGCACCACAATAGCAGTACCTGTGGTAAAACACATGATACCCTGCAGCTCTGATTGTACATACACACCCTATGACATCATCAGTATTCAAAGCACAATAGTATAAAGTGTGAAGGCACCTCACACACACTCATGTATTCCCAAACACTGCACCATTGGTGTAAACAGACGGGGAACTTTTACAATGTACTTGTTGGGAGCTGCCATAGCTGTGATTCATCACCATGTGTTGGAGACTGAAGGTAGTGTGGAGGATGATGCTGACAACCACCTCAGGCCCCGGAGGAGGAGAAGAGTGTTCAGACCAAGGGTAACCTACCAGGGGCTACATGATCTGGCGATAGTAGAGCATTACAGGGTGGACAGGGACATCATACAGCAAATTGTTGAGCTGTGCTGGCCATGCCTCAGATCCAGAAACAACAGAGGGGAACTCATCCCAGTGGACACGAAGGTATGTGTAAGCTTGAGAATACTAGCTGCAGGTACCTTTCAAAGGCCAACTGGAGATATCATGGGGATCTTACAGGCATCAGCATCCAGGGTACTCCACCAGTTCCTGGATGCCATGTTACCACATGCCAATGAGCATATATACTTCCCCCAAACTCAGGAGGACTTGGCCAGCAATATGCGTCTCTTCCACTATGTGGCAGACTACCCAGAGGTACTGGGTGCAATAGACTGCATGCACATACATATCAAGTCACCACCCGGTGAGCATGGTAGGCATTACATAAACCGCAAGGGATACCACTCCATCAACTGCCAGGTCGTGTGTAATGCCCAGGGCATTATCACGGATGTGTGTGCTGGTAGCCCTGGAAGCTACCATGACTCCCACATCTGGCATGCCTCACAGCTGTATCAGGTATTTGTCAGGGGGGCATCCCATATGGCCACCTTGTGGGGGATTCTGGCTATGCACTGGAGCCATGGATGATGACTCCCATCAGAAATGCACACACACCCATGCAAGAATGCCATAATGAGGCACACGCACAAACCAGAATCATCATAGAGTGTGTGTTTTGGATGCTGAAATCACGGTTCCATTGCTTGGACATATCTGGTGGAGCCTTGCAGTACTCTCCAGGCACGTGTGCCCACATCTTCATAGTATGTGCCATGCTACATAATATCCTGCGGAAACAGCTGCAGCAGGGACATAATGGTGAAGGCCCTCACGGCCCACCGCAATTGCCAAGGGCATCACAGGCACAGAGGGATTCAGGCCATGAACACCCTGTGCCAGCCCCAGTAGGCAGACAGAGGCGTGCCCAATATGCCTAGGCCTTGGCAAAGAGGGAATGTATAGCACATACACTGACAGTATAGGCCCCTACGGACTGACACACTTCTTCACCTGCACACACAGTAAAATGGATGGCACACACACACAACCACCTGTAAATTGTTATGTATAGGTGATCTACTTTGTGAATCCTACATAGGCAGCCCTCAACTATTGCACACACATCAGCTATTGGTACAAGGTAAGTCAACACCTGAACAGTAAATGAAGCTAACTGCATGTGTTGATACTGTATGTATAGGTTCCTAGGTACATCGGTAGGTACATCCCTGATTGTCAGAGGCCATTCATCAGCCTAGGCAAAATGTGTCTGCTGTCGCCACCCTATCGATTAACTAACTGTCCCTCTGTGGAGCAGAGCCAATTGCGGGATCCCTGGGGTGTAACCACTGTTCCCCACCCACTCTGCAAGGATTCCCTGGTGTGTTAATGAGGGGCTCCATATAATGTAATCAGGGATGTAGTTCCAAAGCATGGGGAGTACCCATGACAGGTATCTATCACCCCAGCATTCTCCAGTTATGGTTGTGGCAAGGTGTAGCACATTACTGTGTGTGGCTCACTGTGACATGGATCCCCATAGCTGGAGCACATCCATTAAACATCACTTGGACATACCATTAATAGGTATCATCCATATGTAAACTAACTGAGTTACACATTTGTTTGCAGTATGGTGGAACAGCCGTAGTACAGTCCACATACAAAACAGCATAACACTTGTACATATCCCAGATGCCTCAGTGGTAAAGCCACTGACTGTGTCGTGCGTGTTCCCAGTTCCATGACCTGCAAGGGCTGTTACGGAATTCCGATGGCACGAATAATGGATGTTGGATGCAGGTCATTCGAGCACGTTTAAGCATATATTAGTGGGTTTATGCACCGGCAAGTGACGGTAAGCGTTGTTTAAACATGACTACATGGATATGCGCAAAACAGGTCTAAGCTTTGCTGAATATCGCGCAGATCACAGTCAAAGATGGCCAGAACAGCTGAAATCTGCGTTATTCACCCTTGTACTAATAGTGCCTGCTCTGAGAGGTAAAATGACCACTGCCAGGAGTAGAACATGCAACCATGTACACAATCACCTACCACTAAGCTACCTGAGATGTACCAACAGCAGGTGTGTATTGTGACAGGTTAAAACACAAAAGGGCGGAGTTCAGGAAATAGTATACACCGCCATGTACCCAACGAAAGGTGTGTTCACTCTCTCTCTCTCTCTCTATATATATATATATATATATATATATATATATATATATATATATATATATATATATATATATATATAATATTGAGATAGAAAGGGTGATAGAGAGATATATGTCGATATATACGGATATACATATATCTGCAAATATATAGATAGGTTAACAACATGTACACAACCATGGAGGTACAAATAAATAGGATACTACCAAATACCGAATGCTTTACATACAGACACGCGTAATCATGAGGCTTAAAGACCGAAAGACCATAGTATTGGAACACTAGAACTGCGAATACTATTATCACAATGTTAAGGGACATTTGGTTATTGCTGCTGGTACTGCGGTCCAGGTAGGTACTGTGTTTAAGTGTGTTTCTGATTGCTGTAGTGTGTGTTCTGAGTGTGGTGTGTGTTTCTGTAGGACTGTAATCTGTGTGTGTGTGTGTCTTTGCTTCGTGCGTCTGTTCATGCTAACTCGGAGGTAGGTTATTACAGTAGGTGTGGTCATAGCTGGCCTTAGGCATAGGGTTACCACCTTAACCTCTTTGAGAGGGACAGTCCCTGTTTGGGCAGTTGTGTCCTGACAAAAAATATTAAAAAGGGCAAATGTCCTGAGATTATAGGACATAATTATGTCCCATATTTTATGTAATAGTTGCATAAAATAGTTATTTCTGTATCTAAAATACCTAAATGTTACAAGAAACATAATAAGCAACTAAACTGCTACAAGAATAAGCTTTCTTCTGCTTAATAAGCTTTCTTCTGCCTTTAAAATGCACCTACCTGATAAAGTATTAAGGTCAAATAATCAAAATCTATTAGAAGTTTACAAACCTACTCATCCCCCAGGCAAAAACCTTCTATCCTATGGCCTAGCTCACCTCTGGAACTCCCTACCACTGTCCATTCGCACCACCTCTAACCATTTTACTTTCAAAAGATCTCTTTACTCATATCTAGCATCACGGTGGGAATGCTCTTGCTCCCACCCTACATAACTAACACTGGCTATTTTCATTCTCCTTCTCTTTACTCCAGCAAATTTCCTTATTATTTTCCCCAACACACACATTATTATTTCTATGGTATTTGCAAAGAATGTACTAGACTGGGCCTCTAAGTCTATGCTTCCTAATATGCAATTACTTTCAGTATTGCTTTGTATTATTCCTTCTGTTAGTCCGTATCTTCAGTATGTTTCATCACAAGTCTGTATTATTTCTAATGTTTGCTGTACTATTTTTGAAATTATTTGCTTTAATCTTTTGCATCTGTATAATTATCATTAATAACCTGCTGTACTTAGATTGTTGATGGATATAACCTAGATAGATTGATTCTGTACCTACATTTTTGGAGCTTTTCTCCCCAGGACTCCATTGAAAACGGGTTCATTTTGGCCCAATGGACTATCCTGGTAAACCAACTGCAATAAATAAATAAAATAAATAAATAAATTATTTAGGAAAAAAAGTTAAGTTCTATCCTTTGTACTGACCGTGGGTATGTGTCGGCCTATAAAATCTGATGTGTGTCCCGAAAATGTCCCACTTTGGCCATTTGAAAAGGTGGCAACCCTACTTAGGCATAGGCCAACTAAGCAGCTGTCTAGGGTGCCGCTTTAGTGGGGGCACTTTACCAGTATTTATTTGGTGTAGGTAGACCAGGATGGGGGCACTGGATGGTGAGGTGGGGGGTGCCATTGTGCCCTTTGCCTAGGGCACCAGTAGACCTAAGGCCGCTCCTGGGTGTGGTGTGGGGGCGAAGCCTCCCACATGGGGTGTGTATGGGGCATGGCCACCTGGCCATATGTAGTGCCGGATGGTTTGTTTGGATGTGATGGGTAGTAGTGTGTCTGTGTGTGCATGTGTGTGTTCTGTGTTTGTGTTAGTTCCGGGAGTTTGACTGTTGCAAGTTTGAGTGTTCGGTATTGTGGGGTTTGGGAGTCTGTGAACGGTAATGTGGTTGTTGGACGTGTGTACATTCCTGAATCCATGGGTATGCCATATACAGCAGTCGAAGTCTTCAAATATGTGCACAACATGGACCATAGCAATCACAAATTCTGCCATGACCGAACGTTATGAACAAAGGATATGGAGACTATATTATAGCAACAACCCACGCCTGGGTGTGGGTAATGCTGGATTTACCCACGGTTGTCTTTGTTTGGCCACTCGTGCTTCATCCTCGTGAACAAACCACACCAACTGTGGGTAAATTCACCATTACCCACACCCAGGCATGGGTTATTGCTATAATACACTATTACAAATATGTGCTATGGACATGAGCTAAACATGGGGTTAACATCTGTCCCACATTGCGAGGGGCAGTCCCTCTATGTGCGGTAGTATCCTGACCAAATTGAGTAAAAATACCAATGTCCTACAATCTCAAGATGTTCTGTGTGTTCCATAGTGAATATAATGGTTGCATAAAATAGTTATCTGTATCTAACATACCTACATGTAACAAGAAACAGGATAAGAAAGTAAACCGCTACAAGAATATAAGCTTTTATATAGGCATATATGTAAATTATATACTTTCTACTGACTGTGGGTATGTGTCGGCCTCTAAAATCCGATGTGTGTCCTGCAAATGTCCCACTATGGCCATTTGAAAAGGTAGCAACCCAAGCCAAGGAGGTTCAGTCACCAACACAACTCCAATGAGTGCAAATATCTGTGACAGAAATACACGAGACAGCTTTCATGTAGCAACATTTCATTACATACGGATGTATTTCCAGAGGGATTGAAGGATCAACATCACCTGCATGCTATATAGGAACCAATTAATAATGGCTTAATGAATAAGCCTGCAATAACCATAGTATTAGTCTGCTAAATGATAGGTCTTCAATTAGGGAAGGAGCCCTTACACACATATGGAATATGTATAAATGCAGTCCCCACAAACCTTTATCTGCTATGTACACCCACCTACATCTCCCCCACACCCAAAACAATTGCAATGCAGACTGTAATAACATCACAAACATCCACTCACTCAATGACATCTGCAGAAGGCTCATTACATTGAGTGACGCCTTCAGGTGCATCTGCAGTTACCTCCTACTGCTCCTCTAGGCGTCAAATATTACTTGTTCACATTTGCATTAATGATTCCAAAACCATGCCCTGTACAAGGTATCAGAATATTTTATCTTGAAGCATACATGATGGCAAACACAACTGTATTGATATTTGACCTATGTCAATGAGTATTTATTAGAATTGTAAGGTGATAATTTTATTTTTTAAAGGCTCAAGCCATGCCCACTAGGAGTTAAAGGTGCACAAGCAAAAGAGCTGCACTGGAGGGAATGAGTTACCTTGTGACACACTAAAATGGCGCTATGTGAAATCGTTGCTGTTGTACAATGGAACAGACGCCGATGTTACAGGTTTTGTTTGCAATGGCCTCGTATCAGACGGTTGAGATAACAGCTACACTCACATGTAGAACTACATCCTCTAGCTGTTAAACACAATCCACGGGGGACATAAAGTTAAAATATCTCTGTGTCTCTCCATATAGCAGTTGCAATTCATCACAAACAACACATCCAGGCAATCTTCCTCGAAGGTAGGGCAAAGGGACAACGCCCAAGTGGAGTATTCAATTATACCCCACTGTTGCCATGTAACTGGCTAATGGAGTAGCTGCACAGCTGATGTGCGTGTAATCATCTACTCCAGAACACCAATTGGTAGCAGGATACCACATGTTACTGCTATCTACATATAAAAGGATGGCTTGTCACACATTCAAACCGTATGCACATACGAGAAAACCGTTAAAACAGAAAAGGAATAAGACTGAT
Organism: Protopterus annectens; assembly: GCF_019279795.1. NCBI lineage: Eukaryota > Metazoa > Chordata > Ceratodontiformes > Protopteridae > Protopterus > Protopterus annectens. Next base: position 1,673,490,432 of record NC_056731.1, on the reverse strand, counting down.
ATTTTTGTAAACTTGGACTACTAAGAAGGTATGTAGAACACTCAGTATATTAGTGTATGTAGTGCCTGTTCTGTATTAATGAAAGTGTACGCAATGCATATAGTGGGAAAAGGTATTATGTAGTGATGTATTGTTGAGCATAGTAACGCTTGTAGAAATTGTGTGTACTGCTGTGGGCCACAAGGTAAACACCTCATACACCACAAGGTATGGTACATAAGGGCTTTAAACACAACAATTCCACTCCAGCCACTGTCAGTGGCAGGGTTTGTCCAACAAGTACGTGCCATAACAGGGGATAGTATATGTTGATATACTGTAACAGTAGGCATATGTATGGGCGTATAACAGAGAATAACATGTCTAAGGTGGTCCTGCTGTGCAATTATGATTTGCATTTTGGGATATTGTTGCAAAAATGTGAAATGTACAGTATTGTAGGTAAATATATCTAACATTTTACATAGCATTACTGTTATATTATGCAAACATCAGGTATGTCTACTGGCATGTACAATACACAATAACAGGATACATATGACTTGTAGTCACCAGACAGTGTAACAGCATGATAGCTAATTGAAATGGAAGAGCTACTCAATTATCCATGCACTAAGGACATGTAATAGCTTCATAGGTACATAGTTAGGTACTATGCTGTCTGGCCAAGTCCATTTGTAAGCCCAACTACAGTGTTTTCACTTGCGGCACCTCCCTAGGTTAGTGTCCTGTGCCTGTGAACAGCAGAGCCATTTGTTTCCTGCACCTGTGTACAGTAGAGCCACTGCAGTGATCCCTGGCGTACATGTCTGTCTCCCATCCACCCATTGAGGTATATCTTGAAGAGTGCTAGTGAGGGTCCCTGCCTGATGTACATAGAAATCATTAGTGTCCGGTTTAGGAATGTATCCCTCCAGCACGTGCTAGTCATCATTGCGTTTGGGTACATATCCCAGAGCATGTGGCTTTCAGTGGTTTTTGCTTATGTGGAGCATATCCATCAATATTGTTTTGGACATGGGCCTTGTATGTTCAGCAGAGATCACCTCTGGGTATGCAGTAAGCAAATGAGTACAGTTGGGGTTTCTGTAGTTGGGCTTGGTGTGTTAATGTTGTGGTATTTAAAGCCATTGCTGTTGTCTCGTAAGGTACATCCCAAATGGGGTGCTGTACCCTTTAACGTGTTTCATAAGCAAGGAGTAGAGAGGTACAATGGCTGCCTTTGTTCCGGCTACAGGCCCATTACAGATTAGGGTGGCCACGTAGAAGGATATTCATGCCACCTTGGCAATATGGTTATCAAAGGAGTGGGTGCTATCTACTTGTGTTCTAAGATCCCTTATAATGTCTTATGTATGTAGGGGACTGCCACCTAGGTGATAGTCAGTGGGTGACTGGTGTAATCCAAAGGGGATGTCTATGCACCTTGTGACATGCAGCTTGAGGCCATGTTATTGACACCTTGTATCCGTCACAGTGGCACCCTTATGGAGGGTGTCTGTATCAGCTGGTAAATCAATCATGGCCCCTAGTTTGCAGTCATCTGCAAACCTATTCAGGGTAAGTCCTTCTGTGCTAGCCTGTACCTCAGAGAAGCATATACCGAACACGAGGGGCCCTATGACCGAGGACTGGGGTACGCCAATTGTAACTGATTTACAGTAGGAACTAGGGTATGCTACCCTCACTGTGTGGGTCCTGTCCATGAGCCATTTTGCATAACATCTCGTGACATAGGGGTTGATGTGCAGGTGGATGTGTATGTTGACAATACCGGAATGGGGAACAGTGTTGAAAGCTATTGAGAGGACAAGGTAGGCTGTGTGGACCTCCTTACTCTCATCTACTGCCTTGGTAACTGTCTCAAAGGACTCCACCAGGTTTAGGAGTCATGGTCTGGCCCTAACAAATCCAAACTGGGTGGTATCAAAGGTTTGGAGGCCACCGATGTCTCTGTGAATGAGATCAATGATGATGTGCTCCATAGCCTTGCAGAACAGTCTAGTCAGGCGTATAGGGCAATAGTTCCTCTGGTCCATTGTGGTGCCACCTTTGTGGAGTGTGATAACTGTTGCTGTGTGCCATTCAGGGGCCACAATGCCCGATACAAGGCTATTAGTGAATTTGGTGCCCAAGTGGGGAGCCATTTTGTTCTGAAGTTTGTGTAAATCGCAGCCTGGGATGTTGTACACTCACATGGATTCTGTGTTCCTGGCTTTAGAGAGTGCAGCTTGGAACTGCGTAGTTGTGACTGCAGGGACTCTGCATTGTTCCTGTATAGATTTGGGCCCTTTAGGGTGTGAGAGGGGTGTAAAGTTAGCACTGAACCTATCTGCCAGGATGTTGCCATATCAATCGGTTCTGTAATGTTCGTGCCTAACCACTGTATGTCAGAGCAGATGTGGGTATCACCATCGAGAGTAGTGACATACCTCCAGAACGCTTTGTGGTAGTCCTTGGAATGAGTCGCAGTAATGTTTACGTAGCTAGCTTTGGATGATGTGATAAGGGATCTCAGATTTCTACTGAGGCTGACCAGGGAGCTACCCCACCCATGGGATTGTATTCTACTTTGCAACAGTCTCCTCCTTCTGTTGTACATTATGTCCATGGCAGTGGACCCCCAGAGTGGCGCCCATTATCCGGTGGGTACCGTCATGGCTCTGTTTGGGATAGCATGATCCATGCAGTCATGTAAGTGCTAATTAAGTGCAGTTGTGTATGAGTAAGCGTTTGTAACTATATTGTCCATCTGCACGGGTGTCGTGATGTTTACTACTGCTGTCATAAGAAGCCTGAAGTTGGCTTTGTAGAAATATTGTACTGTGTTTTCCATGAAGGGTGTGGTGCTGGGATGTGGATAACAAGGGTGATTAGCATACGTTCGGATCTGACCAACGAGGGGATAACCCCAGGTGTGGAACACCAGTCACACATGTTGGTAATGTCCAGGTCTAGGATATTGTTGACCCTGGTGGTGGTGTGGATAGGTTGATCCAGCCGATTGGAGGTTATGAATCCCAGAAAGCATTGGCCTAATGTGTCGGTACATGAGTAGGTATCCCAGTTAAGTGTGGGGTAGTGTCAGTCGCACATCAGTAGTTCCTGTTTGAACCCTACTTTCCAGTACACCAAGAAGTGAGGGCCGTTAACTGTGGGGTATGGTGTGGAATCCGTAGCAAGCTACAATTTGTATAGCAGTTATGGCCACAGTTAGTTGCACTTGGATTACCTCTGATGCATTGTGCTAAGCAACCAGCCTGGAGGTGTGTACATACTTGGGAAATATGGACACACCTCCGCCATGGGTGTTCCGGTCCTGGTTACATGACTGAAAGGTGTGGTCTGAGTAATAGCCTGTTAGTGCAGGGGTGCTCTCAGGAGCTTAGAAGCAGGTCCCAGTCACTGCAGAGATATCAAGGTGGTCCATTACATGGAGTGCCTCGGGTGAGTGCATTTGAGATGAAGATGTCAAGCATTGAGTAACATTACCCTCAGGTTTTGCTTGCCTGTTCCTGTTATGGTGGTGAATATGTTATTTGAACCGTGCCTAAAACAGGCACTATAGGAGCAGCAAGAGCCTTAGATGTTATCCATAATCCCAGGGCCGACAGGTGCAGGTCATCTGTGCCAAAGCGTCGTGTTCTGTCGACTGTGTCATTCAAAGCAGACAGATACTGGATACCCTTGGAATGACACCAGAAGCATAGCCAACTGTTGAAGTGAATAATTCAGTCATTGTACTGCGTTATCAGTCTCTATGAATGCAGAATGCTTCTCAGGGCTAGAGCGATACCTACCTGGGCTACAAGATCGGAGAGCTATTGCATGTCTCTGTACATGTAGTCCAGGAAGTTACATCTCAGGGCATTCACACTAACATGGAGAATAACAGTCATATTGTACCTGTTGAGGAGTGACCTGAGTGCATAGGTTATGTTGCAGATCCTGTTACCTGACAGCCAGCTGAAAGTGACTATCACCTTGTGTAGCCTGCTGAGTGGGACATCAGTGTGACCGCCTATAGAGTCACCTATGACTAGTGTGTTGGGTATGTTATATCACCCTATTGGCTGTAGCTGATGGGCACACTTGAGTCTGTGGGCTATAAGTAATTGGTGTTGTGTTGGGTGATGGGGGCTGCCTGCGTTTCTGCTTCTGAGTCCTCTGTTACCTACACAGAGTAGTATTGAGAGGCTCTGCAAATGTTGTAGTCTTACTATGTGTGGCCTGTGGTGGTGGAGATCTAGTGAGACTATGTGATGAGTGTGGTTTGGTGCAAACGTTTAACATCCCCACATAATTGTCAGTTCAGTCTGGGTTGGAGACAGCATTACCTCCAGCATGGCTACATATGTGCATCTCCCACAGGTTGTTGTGTTGTATGTTAGGAGGGGAGCATTGACTGTGTACATGAGACAATTTCTATATTGCCTCATGATGCCCATATTCATCATATAGACAGGCAATAACACTGGGAATTGACACTTGGACATGCCTGCATATTCAACTATTTCTCACTAGATATGTGAGGTGAGTGTGTACAACAGCTGTTTTACTCTAAGCAAGCTGGAAATGTAAGTACAAACAGTGTTTACCTGTAGAAAATGAGTAGGATTGAGTGCTATAGTAATTAGTAGCTCATAAAGTGCTTACATGTTCTGAACAAGTGCTGAGCATGAATAAGCAATACAGATAGGGTGTCAGATAACATAAACTCACTGTCCCCCCCCCCCAACAAGTACACAATCACATATCCATGAACACTACAGAGCCCCTGTAACCATAACTATGATGGTACAACGTGCTGTCAGGCTGCATGTGACCTGTCCACATCCCTGGTTATATCATACACATATGGCAAAACAGTTTGCTCTACACATACACATCATGTAAAACATAGCTTCATGTCAGTCTGTGAACACACTGAATGGTGCACACAACAGTTATCACAACCCACAAAGTGGAGACACCACTCATAATGGGAGGCACTGCACTATTACCCTGCTGAGTCTGGTCTGAAAGTCCATGAACCTTAATCAACATATATGTTGTTAGTAGTACAGATGTAGATGACAGTAAGGATGATTTCACACTGCATATCATACCTGTAACAAGTCATAGGACATCATCACCCATACTGTGTTCCATCTACATTCAGTATACTAGATGTACCTTTGTATGTCACAGGAGTGTTCTGCCAGTGGCCTGTTGACAGAACCAACACTACAAAAGGTGTCTGAGTGACATGTGCATATCACACCAGTGGCAGCTACAGTAAAAAAGGGTTAATGTTTTGTACTCCCCCTCATTGCAGCCCATACCACACAGACAAATTGGAGGCATCTGCGTATGTAAGTATGTGAATGGCCATGACCTAGGAGCAATAGCTGACTCAGTGTTGTGGACAACATACAGAATGGGCTTTGTGGGTGAGGTGCGTGACATATGTGCACAATCTGACAGCTGCAAATTGCATTGTCACCCCTAGGTTAATAACCCTGTACGCATGAACTACCACCTAGGCAGCGGTCAACATAATGGACACTGTGTGTAAGGGATGGTGCTGTGCAGTTTACCTCCCTGAGCTAGTGACGTTACCAAGCCTATTAGGTGGTCATAAGAAGCAACCCTAGTCATGACAGGGTGCCATCCATGGGCATGGAGATCATTGTACAGCCATACTCATCACTCAAGTGACCAATATCGGATCACATATCACCTTTAAGGGGTATTGCCCATGCTTGGATGGGTGACACCAGCCTTCACAATCCTCATCTCTACTATGCAACATGCTGACTACCCTGCATAAAGACATGTCCAACACTGTGATGTTGGACATGCTACATGTACATATTCTGATCTAAAATATATACGTCATGGACAGCCACCTTCCTAGTACAAGGATCGCCGCATGCTGGACAGATCCTTGTGCCGTACACGTTACATACTTCTACCATACTATGCAACCCTGTCCAGCAAAGCTGCACATTTCATCTCTGTCAGACATGGTGTGATGACTGCATGGTAGATGTATCATTAACCATCTGGATCAGTTATGTGGCACTGATTGACCTGACGGTGGGAACATGGCTGTCGGATACAGCTAGAAAACCTTACATCTTATGCTCATACATGGCCCAGGGCATACACACTACTACATGACCCTGGCCGTACATGCTATAGTTGATAACCATCCCTGCAAATACCATCTGGCTAGCCATTGTCCCATGTGTATCACATGTGCAACACAGGCGATACGTGGCAGGATGTTGAACTGCTGTACAGTGCCGTGTAGATGTATATGGCAAAACATATGCATGTAAAGGTTTCCATGCGCATGTCTGCATTGTCACAGGTCATGTCCGTTAAGGCAGTGTATGTGTTGACATGTGACATATACACAGCATCAAGGTCAACCGCATTAATGTGGACACATCCAGGCATGCACTGATAGGTAAGAACACCAGTACAGGCAAACAGACATGCCCACATCAAGACAGCATTCACATGGAGTATGAGCAATGTAATGAGGTGACACACATATATGGTGATAATATCCAATCCCCATTGGGTGTCACATGTGTGTGACACAAACATGTCAGTGGAGTCAGTGTCATGAAGATTTGCAAAGACAGCTGTTCATATGTACTAAATGTAATACACATGTATGTGTAGCTGTATCTCTGTGCATCTCTGAGATACTGTGACCTGTCTCCATCATTATGTCTTCTAGATATGCCTCAATCAAGACTACTAGCTTATAGCCACTTGGAGGATGAGGCCCTCATACCTTACCTCCAAGATAACTATGAGGTATTGTTCAGCCATGTGCCACAGCATGCCCAGCAGCGTGATGACCTGTGGCAGGAACTTCACAGGAGGGTTAATGATGTGGGTGGCCATAACCGCACCTACCAGCAGGTGTGCAGACACTGCACGGACCTGATCAGACATGCAAAACAGCATGCGAATGCAATCGCCAGGGAACAAGGTACAACAGGTGGTGGGCCACCAACCCAGCCCCCACTCACATGTACCGAGGAGCTACTGGCCAACCTGGGAACACCATCAGAACAGCATCCACAAACTCTAGCTGCCATCATGGAGGTGGGTGTCTCCCAACCACTGAGCCTGGAGTTGCCTGGTAAGTCACTACTGCACATATAACTATTATATCCCATTTAGTTGCATGTGTCACTGTACAATATGTAATGTAACATCATATGCAAGGTATGTTTACACATATGCCGCATACTGTAGTATGCTACCCTGTGTATGCACACGTGCATACTCCATAGTATATCCTATTGTACTGGCGAATGTGTTAACATGCACATTGCACCCTGTAACTGTCATACAGTCATGGATAATGATCATACTGCTATGTCACCCCTATATAGGTACCTCTGGTGTGTCGCAGAGACAGCAGGCCATTGCAGATGAGACAGTTATAAGTATCAGGCATGTTAATGCAAAGATCTATTTGCCATGTGGCCAGTTAACACATGTACACATAATGTATGGTCCTGTCACGATATACAGGTCACATCTTTAATCAATCACACTGGCTACCCATGTGTAATACATACAAACTAAATGAAACACCGACATGAAACCACATAAACTGTCATTGCTAGATGTGTGGACAGCTGTGCGTACAATGGTGGAGGTGTTGTTCAATGTAGGAATATGTACTATACATTAGAACAACACATGTGGGATACACAAACAGTACTACACAGTGAGCTGGAGTATGGGCAGCCCACAGGATTCACCATTGTGGAATATGCCCCTGCAATGAGTGCACACATTGTGATGTGCCATCTGACATGTCCATGACATGTAGTGGTCCGGCTGCACCATTGTCTCACTATCCCATAAAATATACCCCACATACCAGACATACAACCCTTTGTCTGCATAACCCTGTGGACAGTGGAGTATCTGACATCTATGGGTGTATGTCATATGGGACAGCACAGACATGTGAGATAGATGGCCATCACAAACATTTGGCCAACACATGTTCACACATAGCCATGGAGGATGGCCAGAGACATGTAGCAACACACAGTAGATGTGATGTGTTCGTGTGTACACCCTGTTGTACATTAGCTACACATGGTCCAACTATAGCCTTTGTTGAATGGTTATATAGCAGATGTGGAATGCTGGACATCCTACAAGCCTGTGTACAGCTTGTGGAGGCGTCACTTAATTCGACCACATAAGATATGTTGAACATCATGACTGTGTCACAGCATGACAGTAGTCACCTGTACAGCATCCACATACATACACAGACACCACATCAGGCCACAGATACAGTACATTTCCCTTGCTGCTGTTGGACATCACTGTCAGCCGTGCACCTCGTGTGTGTGGTACACAAATGTCATGTGGGACGTGGTGTATTGACAAGTCTGCCATGTGTGGACATGGTTGCCAGGCAGCAAAGAAATGTTAGCAGTTGTGCAGGGGTGTCATCCATATGTCCTTCGGTAACCTGTCACACATGACACATCATGGTTTAATGTGTATACACCTCGGTGACGTGGGTCACAATCCACAGTATTTATGTATTGTGTATACACACAGTCATGGCTATGCAGTGTGTGCGTAATCCACACTGTATAGCAATAGAGACGCCTCATGATTCCATGCAATGGCACTGTGTCTGTACTTCACACTGTATAGCAATATAGATGCCTCATAATACCCTTCAATGGTCATGCACATCTGCTAAAAGTGCATTCTATCTGTAGGGCGTACAGACAACACTGCAATGTGACACCATTACACCGCTGCACATGTGTCAGGACACCATTGTGTCAAACATGTATGCATGTCAATGCACACGTCAGCAGATTACATGTCATACTACATGTTAATGTCAAGGTCATATGCCTCACATCAGCCATGTGTACTGTTAACCTGTGCTTCTCCACAGGGTGTAACACAGGGATGCATGCTTACTACCATGATTGTGTGAAATGCATTGCTTCTGCTATGACACATGCTTGCTGTTGTGTGCAACCCAGGGATGTATGATAACTACCACTATTAATGTCTGAGCTGTATGCCGTCTGCTGTATCACATGCATGTTGCATGCCTTCTGTCAAATCACATGCATGGTGTGTGTGTGTGTGTGTGTGTGTGTGTGTGTGTGTGTGTGTGTGTGTGTGTGTGTGTGTGTGTCTGTGTGTGTCTGTGTGTGTCTGTGTCTGTGTGTGTCTATATGTGCATCTGTGTGTGTGTCTCTATTGTAATGTAGAGTCTTTGTTTGCCTTCACAGGTGATGTAGGTGCATTACCCTCCTGCGGTCCATCTGATGTTAGTGTCCCCACAGACTAGCAGTGATGATGAACATATGCTTGAGGTACAGGCAGGGTTGTCAGGGCTGAATCTGTGCCATTGGTTGCCATTCCACCTATATCCACCTCTTCCTCGCATGCAGTTCTCATGCCAACACATACCCCATCACCAATGGCCATAGAGGAAGGACAGTTAGCATGTATTAGCTTGGAAGAGGAACACATGGTTGCTACGGAAGGTGTGTATTCACACCATGGTGTCAGTCAAATGACCGCAGATGTGCCACACAGGCATGTGGCCAGTGCTGCTTGTAGGAGGACCTCTGGCTGACATGCACCTGCAGGACAGAGCGCAGCAGCTGGTGTCACCAGACGCATGATTCAGACTGTAATGGCAGCACAGGCATGTGCTGAATGGCAGAACAGAGAAGGGCAGAGGCATCAGAGGGCTGCTATCTGTTCTTTAAATGACAACATCCAGGTATTGGCAAATGTTCAACAGCAGATTGCTGAAGTTTTGTACAGACGATTGGGTGACATAGTTGGAATCCTTGACCGTGACATAACAATCCGCGAGTGTGAGATGTCTGTGCTGGAACATCTGCTAGGAGTGAGGCGTAGGGCACGTGGCTGAAGGCCAGCTACACCACTTGGTGCAGGTCTACGTTAACGAGCTACCTCACATGCCCACTCCCATAGTGCCGGTAGCAGCAGCAGTGCAGCTGGTGCTGCGCTGTCCACACCAGGACACAGCAGGCCATGTGGACATGGCCCTGGATGGTCCCAATGTGGACACGGTTCCAGTGGACATGTGTCATCAGACAGTACCCAATCTGTACCTCTGCCTGGTAGTGCCCGTGCAACCCCTGGCAGGCACAGGTCACGTGGCCATGGCCGGACACCGTGAACTGCAAATCCTGGTCTGTACAGTCTGGAGCTGTCAATAATACCCCTGTGTAGGTCGGACACATGGCGGAACTGTGTGCACACATACACGCACACACCAGAAGCATCTGTAGAGCACCGCAGCACTCACATGCATAACAACCACACATGGCCAATTAGATCACAGGCCCTAACCCACACACATGATGTCATCCATTGGTGCAGCCTAGGCCCCTGGCAAACATTATCACCCTGTGCATATGATGATGCCTGTGCCGCATCCCTGTCATCCACACCATCGTTGCAGGGACATGCTCATATGGTCTGATGCACAGGGTGAACAGAACAGGGAGATAAGTGTATTGTTCACAGTATGCATCTTGGTAACAACAGTAACAGCATGTTGGTAATGATGCCCTGCTTCCCTCCTTAAGGTCTAATTGCATGTGCCATTACGTACCAGTGTTTGCAGTTTCCCATGTGTAAATGTGGACTACTCACAGGCATGTATGGCAATACCAGCATGCTATACGTAGCTTCAACCTCACTGTTAGAAAGGCTGACATTCCAGAGATGTCTACACATCTACTGATCCAGGAGAATGTGAGCTGTGTACTAAGCTACAGTGGCTAGAGATGTGACATCCATACAGGGTGAAATCCCAGGTACAGTTACATGGTGCGGGGAGTTTACATAGCGGTCTAGCTGATGTCAAGGGTAGAGGCCAGTTGATAGCATGAGGCCTTACTGTGTAGCAGTAATACACATTCACATTACAGGATGAGAACACACAACTACACACACACACACACACACACACACACACACACACACACACACACACACACACACACACAGGTATTCGCACACATGTATTCAGACACAGTAACACGCCCACACTCATGGGGTCAACAACACTGTAACACACACACACACTTGATAGTGTTGAGGTGAGGACCCCTGCCTATGTGGTAATCACCATTACAGTATTGTGCACCCACATGACGCGACACAGAGAATGAACATGTACAGGTAGTCAGTAATGCCTAAGACCGACGGCATCAACAGGGTAGTAGATTGCATCACCTGGAGGGGTTAGGGGTCCTATCTGTTCACTATGGTAGCATACATCCTCACTCCATGGACCAGACAGCCATGCATATATACACACACACACACACACACACACACACACACACACACTGTGGAGTCCACAATTGAATTCACCTATGTCACATATAGATAACTAACATGTGTGTGATACACACACCACCCCTGCCTATGTCTTGCTTTCTACACTGCAGTATGTACAGATTTCTACAACAGTGTACAGGGGTGTGTAACAATTGGGATGTATTCCCCACCATATGTGGCATATATGGACACACAAGCAAACACACATGGCAGTACTGTGAATCAAACACCTGCTATCTTATGATATGTATGACAGACATGCAGCAGTATTGCCCGCATTACAATGTGTATCGACAGTACCTTCAGCAATTGTGCTGCTATATGCACACGGAAGGTCTTATGTGTTACAGGTGCCAAGTGATTTACAGTCAGTGACACCCTGACCGCTGTGTAGGTTGTATGTCTTCACCTTCAATTAACAGAAACATAGCTTAGTGTTTGCACATGTTATGGTAGGACAGCTTGTGACACACCTGTGAGCTGTCTTCAGCAAACATCCATCTGAAAAGTTCGCCCACCACTTTATGTACACACATCCATCCATATCTGATGTACATCTTACCGTACTGTCAGTATTTCACCATATACAGGTGCCAGTGATGGGGCTGCATTGCAACTGCATGTTGTAGTAAGACACAGATCAACTGCAAACATCAGCTACTGCACACGCATGGTAGCTGAATGCACACCACTACATGTACATGTGTGTAGGTCCTACATTCCTGTCATTTAGCCATGTTTGTAAGCATTGCAATTGGTGGACATGTGTGATGACATACATGACACATGGACTGTTGTATGATATGATAGTTGTCATGGGTAACCAGTACAGAGGGAATGTTAACTCAGTCAACATTGCTATCACACCTTATGTACTGTTAGCATTCAACAGCCATGGACCTACCTTCCATGTACATGTGTGTAATTGCTGTAGCCACTTGTCTGCATGAAGGACAGCAAGAGCTATGCTATGTACATATGTGTTGTGTGTGTGTGGGGCATGTACATATCCATGGCAGGTACATGTATGTCATATCCAAACATGAGTGTGTTTACTGGTGTACAGCAACAGTTATCTGTTACAGCTGTATATGACCCAGGGCTCCTGTTATGTGTACAGCCGACCTGGTTATGAACAGTGGTATCATTGCATTGCATAACACATGATGGAACCATGTCAGTACATGGGTAGTCTACACAGTTGCTGTAGAGCTAGGTAAAGTCCACTGGTCATGAGTAACATGGTATTGTACTAATGTATGTCTGCCACATGTATGGATGTGTGTTGCTGGTCCAAGGACATGGTGATGTCTGACGGCTACATCCTAGAATGCGTCTTTTGACACTGTGATCTGCACCTGACACATCTGTGATAGCTTTTGAGAGTGTACTGGTCAGTACATGTGAGTGGCCTTCATGTACGTGGGGACACTACCACCTGGAGTGGTCCGTAACAGTGTTATGGCCCAAATGTCTTTAACTGAGGTATACAGTGGTAGTGCTATTGTGCACAACTGAGCCTTATGCCAGGTTTTCCTCACTGCACAGATGTCAGTATTTCCCATTGTTGTATCTAGATTGGCAGCTGTGATTACGAACGCTACACATCTAGCACTGTTTAGCATACACATACAATGCAGTTGTCCTCTAGGTGTTAGGGTGTTTACCTGGTCTCAGGACATTCATCTATGAATGGTACTATATGGGCGAAGTAGCCACTCCTGGCAGGACATCACCACAGGCGGTATTAGTGTGCCAGGTTAGATTGGTACAGCTAAGGTGATGGACAGCAGCAGACGTTGTGTAGAAGACCGGTGTCAGATATATGTAGTGCAGCGTTCATGCTAACAATGATGACTATCGACACACTGTGCCCTTCTGTGTTTAGAATCAGAGTGCATACAAGACAGCCCTTCACTACTAAGTGTGTGAGCATGCCCAGTATGCTGTTGTGTAGATGGACACATAGTGCATTCCAAACAGACGTGTGCTACTAAGTGTGTGAGCATGCCCAGTGACACCTTGTGTCAGTTATGTGCCTCTATGTGTATGGGCATGACCATTGTAATCCTGTATAGCGATAGTGGTCATTCAGGCAACAGATGGCCATATCCCACTTCAGGATGGATTCCTACATTGAACACACTGGTTCACAGGTATGTACACTGTAACTGCCAGCATCCATGTCGATGTCCGCATTCCTAGAAGGTCATATTGACTGTCTTGAAAGGTGTAGTGTCTGTGGCGCATCTCATATCTATGTAGTGTTGTAATAGTGGTCCATAGATAGGCCGTTGTCCTGCTCACACCACTGGCATGTGTTTGTCTCCGTCTGCCTTGGGACAGTAATATGCTTTTAGACTGCTCACACTCCATACAATCCCTATCGGCGTCTGTTCCATTGTTGATGATGTCACCCACCTAGAAGTATGCCTCTGGGAGGGCTGTGATCCAGTAATCTCGGTAGCGCGTTCTGTAACTGCATAATGCTGTAGTGTGATAAGGTAGTTAGGTCTATGTTCTAATCCCAGCAATGCCAGTTGTGTGTGTATGTGTGTGTGTTTCCATCTGTCTGGGGACAGAGTAATGCTTTTAGACTGCTCACTCTTCATACAATCCCTATCGGCGTCTTTTCCATTGCTGATGATGTCACCCACCTAGAAGTATGTCTCTGGGAGTGCTGTGATCCAGTAATCTCGGTAGCGCGTTCTGTAACTGCATAATGCTGTAGTGTGATAAGGTAGTTAGGTGTATGTTCTAATCCCAGCCATGCCAATTGTGTGTGTGTGTGCGTTTCTATCTGCCTGGGAACAGAGTAATGCTGTTAGACTGCTTACAATCCCTATTGGCGTCTTTTTCATTGCTGATGATATCACCCACCTAGAAGTATGCCTCTGGGAGTGCTGTGATCCAGTAATCTTGGTAGCGCGTTCTGTAACTGCGTAATGCTGTAGTTTGATAAGGTAGTTAGGTCTATGTTCTAATCCCAGCGCTGCCAAATGTGTGTGTGTTTGTGTGTTTCCAGCTGCCTGGGGACAGAGTAATGCTTTTAGACTGCTCACTCTCCATACAATCCCTATTGGCGTCTTTTCCATTGCTGATGATGTCACCCTCCTAGAAGTATGCCTCTGGGACTGCTGTGATCCAGTAATCTCTGTAGCGCGTTCTATAACTGCGTAATGTTGTAGTTTGATAAAATAGACAGGTAGGTGTTCTATTCCAAGGCATGACAGGTGTGTGTGTTTGGCAGTCATATCCTATGTGTTGGTATCTGTGAGTGGCTAGCTCTAGGATGTGTTGAGCGTGTTTTGTTGTTTTCCTATATAGTGTCCACAAATGTCACAATCACCCAAGAGACTGGATTGGCAAGACATACACATACATTCACCAATAGGTCTGGTGAGTAAATGTCAGCAGCCCTACTCTTACCCTTAAATACAGTCTGACCCGTGTGATGCAACGAAACACACTTGCCTTGATAGTAACACCAGTACATAATGCAGGAGGCACATGTGGTTTCCTTTTCATTCTTGTCTAATGCTTTGGTGTCATTAGGTCCGCTGTTGTGATATATATTCTATATCTATGTATATGTATATGTGTGTATGTGTGTATATATATATATATATATATATATATATATATATATATATATATATAATTTATTTATTTATTTGCAGTTGGTTTACCAGGATAGTCCATTGGGCCGTTTGAACCCGTTTTCAATGGAGTCCTGGGGAGAAAAGCTCCAATAGCACTCTAGGTTACAATAGTTTAAAGATTATATTTATACAAGGGTTGCAGTTTTGAGCAAGACATTTACAATTAATACAGCAAACATTGCAAATAATATACACTAGTGATGAGGTTGGAGTTAAAACTGACTGGCAATGGAACATTGCATTGTACAGCTGAGAGGCATTTCTTCTTAGGAACATACAGTTCATAGTTACAGTCTGATTCATTGTTTACAAATCGCATATAAGTAGTAACAGTCTGATGCATTATTTACAACTAACATATAAGTACTGGAATAAAAGTATATGGAGAGATGATAGAAGGAGAAAGTTTTAGATGAGAATAAGATCGAAAGAGAAGAGAGAAAGAGAGAGAGAAGGAATCTAAGGCATTGAATGAAGTGAAAAAGTAGTTTGTTTTCCATAGAATGAAGGAAACAGGAGTTTGATATCATTTGTTATGTGGGGAGAGAGCAGGAGCATTCCCATTGGGATATTAGGTGTGAGTGAAGAGATTTTTTGAAAGAGTAATGGTTAGAAGTGGTACGAATGGAAGGTGGTAGGGAGTTCCAGAGATGTGCTAAACCATAAGATAGAAGATTTTTGCCTGGTGGACGAGATGGTTTGTACACTTCTAATAGATTTTGATTATTGGACCTTAGTACTCGATCAGGAAGGTACATCTTAAAGGTAGAAGATTGGGAAGGACAGAGGGTGGGGTTAAAAATGAGCTTATGTGCAAGAGTTAGTTGTGTATAGATGAGTTGATTTGGTAGTTCTAGCCATTTTAGTTTTTGGAGAGAAGGGCAGTGATGGGAGGATGACTTATGGCTGGTAGCAAATTTGGCAATTTTGTTATAGCAGGAGGAAAGTTGAGATTTAAGAGAGGATTGTAGGTTAGTGAGAAGAGGAGTTCCGTAGAGAAGGGAGGGGATAAGAAAGGAAGTAGAGAGAGTTACTTTAGTGGCAGGGGTAAGGTAATGATTTTGTTGGTAGAGCATGCATAGTTTTTGATGGGTCTTTTTGATGTTTAGTTGTAAGTGGGAATGGAATTTAAGCTGGTTGTCAATTTGGACCCCAAGTAATTTGGTCTCTGACACCAGTTCCAGAGGTATATTGTTTTGGCTAGTGATAGTGAAGGAGTTAAAGTTGAATGAGGTAGTTTTAGAGGGAGTAAATACAATTAGTTTGGTTTTAGAGGCATTTAATACAAGGTGGTTTCTTTTCATCCATTGCTCAGTGGTTGAAAAAGCTTCTTGAGTAAGCTTTAGGAGTACAGGGGTAGATGTGGCAGAGCAGATGATAGTTGAATCATCTGCATATTGGATGATATTTGAGAAAGGAATAGAGTTCTGGAAATCATTTATAAATATATTAAAAAGAAGAGGACCTAATATGGATCCTTGGGGGACTCCGGTTGGGGTATTAAGAAATGAGGAGGTGGCCTTTTTCCATTTTACTGCTTGATATCGGTTAGATAAGTAGCTGGAGAACCAATTCAAGGAAGAAGGGGATAGGTTAAGTTTAGAGAGTTTAGTTAAAAGCAGGCTATGATATATATATATATATATATATATATATATATATATATATATATATATATATATATATATATATATATATATATATGTGTGGACATTAGCACACATAAATCTACATGATGGAATACATGTCCTATACTATTGAATGCCTGTGCTGGATGATCTGTACGTGATCACCTCAGATGTATGTATATCTGCTATGGCTTAGTGGTAAAGCACATCGTCTGTGGTGTGCAGGGGCCTGGGTTCTAGTCATGTAGAGGCAGGTTATTTTGTTGCTGGGAAGAACAAGGGACATCGAATACGGTGATAGTAAGGCACCTTTAACCAGTTGTGTGTGGATCTGCGTGACAGTAAGCAGTGGTTATTATTTTGGAGGCTCAGTATGGGTCATATAACTATGCATTAGAAGACAATACTATGAAAATGAGGTTGAAAATGGTGAATCCCGTTTATCCCCATCGTGTGATGCAGATCCCAAGAGTGTATGTGTATAGGTAGCTGAGTGCAGGACTCGAATATAGGTGAAAGCATAGGGGGGGTGTCAGGCATACTGTGCGTACATTGGAACCCTGTGTCTCGGGATTGCTCCTGCCTTAGCACGCCTAAGCTAGGGGTGTGTCTATACCTGCCTAGTGAAATTGGGAGGGACAACAGCAATAGTGGAGTAGTCAAGGTGAACAAGCTGCACAGACAGGTGATAATTAGCACAATCAGCAGATTACATGCCCAGCCTGGCCCAGAACACTACGGTAAAGTGAGCAAGCACCATACACACAGGATTTTTCCACACTCTACACCACCGGTGTATACATGCGGGGACATTTCTCGAAACAATGCAACCAAATGAGAAGGGCTGCAGCAAGCAAGATAGACCTACATATGTAGGAGGCTGAGGGTGGTGAGGATGTGAATGCTGCCAAACAACCCTCAGTGAGGAGACAGAGAAGACTTTACAGACCCAGGGTAACCTACCAGGGGCTACATGAGCTGGAGATAGTGGAGAGCTATGGGGTGGACAGAGACCTCCTACAGCAGATTGTTGAGCTGTGCTGGCCACACCTGACACATCGAACAGGCTGAGGGAAACCCATCCCAGTGGATACCAAGGTATGTGTAGGCCTAGGTATACTAGCCACAGGTACCTCCCAAAGCACAACTGGGGATATCATGGGGATCTCACAGGCATCTGCATCTAGAGTATTGCACCAGTTCCTAGATGCCATGTCACCACATCCCAGTGAGCACGTACATGTCCTCAACACACGTGAGGTGTTGACCAACAATATGCGTCTCTTCCACCAAATGGCAGACTATCCTGGGGTAGTGGGTGCTATAGCCTGCATGCATGTATGCATCAAAACACCACCCGGTGAGCGGGGTAGGGCCTACATTAACCGCAGGGGCATCCCCTCCATCAACTGCTAGGTCGTATGTGATGGCCAGGGCATTATACTGAATGTGTGTGCTGGCTGCCCTGGAAGCTATGCCAATTCCGATATATGGCATCTGACACAGCTGTACCACACCTTTGCCAATATGGACATCCCCTACAGTCACCTAGTGGGGATGCTGGGTAACCACTGGAGCCGTGGCTGATGACACCCATCAGTAATGCACACACACCTGAACAACTACGCCATAATGAGACACATGCACAGGCAAGACATATAATTGAGCATGTATTTGGGATGCTCAGGTCATGATTCCGGTGTCTGGACACATCCAGTGGAGCCTTGCAGTATTCACCAGCTACATGCACCCAAATTGTTATGGTATGTACTATGCTACACAATATGATCCTGCGGAAACAGTTGCAGCAGGAACAGCATGGGGCAGGGCCACACAGCCCCCCACCAATGCCAAGGCCTGTACAGGCACAGTGTGACTCAGAGGAGAAACTACCTGAGCTGGACCCAGTAGGCGAAAGGAGGCGTGCACAGTATGACCTGCCCTTGGCAAAGAGGTAATGCATGGCATATGCACCGACACAGTAGGTACCCAAGGAATTTCACCCTGTCTGACTCGCACAGACAGTAAAAGGGATGCCAAACATGACACTGCCTGTGCTCAGCCATGTATAGGAAGTGCACTGTGTGCATCCAACATAGGCAGCCCTCCAGCACCATCCTCAGGTCTGGCACACCCTCAAGGTAAGTCAATCAACCTACCAATTGGCAGTTGTATTAGAATGTGTTTTTACCTGTAGCTATGGTATGGATGTGAGCATGCAAGGGAATTTGGTGGCCGAATGTTAGGGCAGCGGACAGTACATGCCCATAGTGGCACCATGACATCCATAGAACATACCGGGGTCACAATAGTATCCAGTAGTACACAGGGTGTCCTAACCCACTGCAGGTTATGGGCTGAACATCATGTGTGTCCATACAGCCCACACAAGTCTCAAACAGCTGGACAGGTGTAGACCAATACAGACAAATGCTATACAATGCCCTCTGGATATGCCCAATGGATGGCCCCACCCCCCCCCACAGACACACACACACAGACTACAGCAGGCCAGGCAGTTGGATGTAGGTTGTGAAGGCTAGGACATCTGAAACCACTATGTTGGTAATTAAGGCTAGGATCTGAATTACACTGTTATGCCTCTAGCCAGCACATTAGGTAGGTCCACACACTGAAATGGAGTACCTGGCATACCAGTACAGTAGTAGCAAAAGTGTACAACTGTCAGCTGTGCCCCCCTTCCAACGTACATATGTAAAAGTCATGTGCACTACTCCCGGTGCTGTGTAGGAATGTGGATACAGTTGGATGTCCCCCAACGCTGTGCAGAAATGTAGCGACAGTCAATGCCACATGACCGATGGATACCCTGCAGACACAGCATGCCACCTGTCAGTGTACAATGCAGGGGTCGGCACCACAGTACTGACTACCTGGACATGTAACACATGCAATCCAGTTGACCATACTGGGCATGCTCAAACACATGAAGGTATGATGGTAATGTCAGTCAACAACATGCGTAACAGTCATACTGGGCATGCTCACACACTTAAACACAAGACGGCCAGGTCTGCAAACACCAGTGGTCCGGACATATCTGCCAGTACATTGCTATACTGTTGGATGACTGTGCTGTATGGTATGTGTGTGGTACTGTCTATTGTCTGTATATATGTCATGGTGTATTGGTAATTCAGATCAGCTGTGTGCGCAGGGTGTTGCTACCAACACTTGCAAAGGACGGTTCTTTGTTTGCGGCCAGAACAAGGCCTTTGGATACAGAGTGGGTAAGGCACATTGCAGCAGATGGGAGCGGTTGTGTGTGGGTTTGTGTGGTGTTAAGCACTGC
The DNA here is from genome assembly GCF_019279795.1 of Protopterus annectens. Classification (NCBI taxonomy): domain Eukaryota; kingdom Metazoa; phylum Chordata; order Ceratodontiformes; family Protopteridae; genus Protopterus; species Protopterus annectens. The sequence goes on along the minus strand of NC_056731.1, from coordinate 1,673,470,432 downwards.
TGACCTCTGGTTACAGCTCCTTATACTTGTTTAGACTCCACATTTCTTTAACAGTGCAATACTCGCATACTGGTAGACAAACACACTTACACCCGCTCGCTCCCGCACTTGCACATGCCCCAACATTGGTGCTTGCATTTGTCACTCACGCTGGGTGGGCGCGATCCCTTGTGATGCCTATTACATCGGACTACATGATTACAGTATCGGGTATGACTGACCATTATGCGACTGCAGGCATTTGACTGTATGGAATTGGCAGCCTGTCCAGTGACATAATCATATTATATGCGTGTTCCTTATACAATCTGCTCCCATCTGGCTGATACATGGGAACCAATACTCTGCAATGCAGACAAGTAAATGTGTTTTGGGAAACACATCTTTCTGCCGGGTCATGCTACCGCATACCTATTGTAGGTTTTCCACCTTTTAAATTGTCCGAAGTGAGACTTTAGGATTAACACCTTTCCCACTTTGCAAGGGACAGTCCCTCATTAGGCATATGTGTCATGCGAGAATAATCTAGACATAGCAAATGTCCTGATTACAGGACAATAATATATTCTGCGTTTCTCTAATAGTTGCATGTAACGGTTATTGTATAAATGACACTTCGATATGTTATGTGAAGTAGCATAAGCAACTTGACTGCTGCTAGACTAAGTTTTGATTTGTGCTAATATGTATATTTCTGTACTATGCACGGCTGTAGGTATGTTCTGACCTGGTACGTCTGACATTTCTACGGAGCAGGTCCCACTTTGGCCATTTGGAAAGGTGGCAGCCCTATAGGACCTATATGTAGAGATGTCAGATTTGGCAAGGCAACACATACCCACAGCCAGTAGAAAATTGACTACTTCACCGGTTTGCATAAGTTAAGGTTATTCTTGTAGCATTATAGTTGCTAATACTGTTTCCTATAACATCTAGGTGTTTCAGATACAACAAAACCATTTTATGCAACCACTACAGCCAATATATGGACTCTTTTCCCGAAATCACAGTCCATGTGCCATAACATTCATTTTGCAGGACACAACTGCCCAGAGTGGAGTGTCCCTCACAAAGGTGAACAGGTGGTAACCCCAAACTATTATGCTATCATCTACCTAAGGTGGTCGGCGGAATATGCACTTTCTGTCACTAGCAGACCTCACATACGAATGGGGGAGAATGAACACTGTATCAGGGACACTGCATAACACCCTCAGGGACACATTTAGATGATTGGTTCTATTAAGCTGACACATTGACAGTCACAGGGCATATGTATTCATTCACATTTGTCGAGGTACATCATACATGTTGTCATTAGTCATTAAGTGTATTCCGCCACCTGTCCACCTAATATCACTAGTTCTGGAAGGGTTTAGTTAGGACTGTGTTAGATTCTGATTCGTAATCACGGACGTCCATGATAATCAGGTACAGGGCACTGATATATTCCCTATGTGTTCCCCCAAAGGTTTACGGACTATCCAGTAGATATGTTCTTCAGGTTTGGGAGTTATGAGCGTCTGCAGTGCCCACATAGGAATATTAATTACTTCCACTGGGCGGGCCTAATACATCTCTGCCAACCAACACCTGCACACTTAGGCCCATTATTGCATACCCATGATTCACCTACCTGACACCCCTCTACAGCACTCATGACACATACTTACTGTGAGCACAGCTGGGGTATGAACACACCCCTACACACTGCCCACTCTCCCCATCTCTGGATACATGTCGTACGTTTTGTCAAACCATTTGTTATCAGACTTGCACAACTTACTGTTCCATGTACGGCTATATCCTGGTCACGTCAATCATTGCAGGTTGCCTAACAGAGTAATTTTTGGCATCCCACAAGGGGCCCCATGATCCATGTTTAAAGTGTAGGCCTTGCCAATCTCTCTCACTGGTACTTTCCTGCCAGTGGTCTGGAAAGCAGCAGTGTATTTACCTTTCTTGCATGTCTATATGTCTCACCGGCCTAGCTGGGGTGGTGTGGGAGGTAGATGTTAGTTGATTGGACCTCCAAAAAACATATGCCCGGTCAGAACATATGTTACCCGTAATTGCTGTACCGTAACCTAGATATGTACATATTGTATCTACAGTAATATATATATATATATATATATATATATATATATATATATATATATATATATATATATATATGTTGTCAGTCATTACGTGCATTCTGACACCTGTCCACCTAATATCACTAGTTCTGGAAGGGTTTAGTTAGGACTGTGTTAGATTCTGATTCGTAATCATGGACATCCATGATAATCAGGTACAAGGCACTGATATATTCCCTATGTGTTCCCCCAATGCTTTCTGGACTATCCAGTAGATGTGCTCTTCAGGGTTGGGAGGTTTGAGTGTCTGCAGTGCCCACAAAGGGATATTAATTACACACTGCCCACTCTCCCCATCTCAGGACACATGTCGTACATTTTGCCAACCCATGTGTTATTACACTTGCACAACCTACTGTTCCGTGAACAGCTACATCCTGCTCGCGTCAAATACTACGGGTTCACATATTGATGTCTGCATGTGCATATGCATATATACCTATTACGTACTAGCTGACCTACATGGGCCACTCCATTGGAACTGGCGTAACCAACCCTGGCACTCCTCTTTCCATAATCGCATAGCCATAGTTTCTCCACCCCACCTGTGTTGAGTTTCCACATGTAACAGCCATTATCCACCTGATATCGCAGCCATGACACACCTTTACACATTGTCCTCTTCAGAGCGTTTGGGGTCCTACACACATTTTGTACCGCCTTGTGTATTCACAGGGTCTCCCGCCATTTATATTTGCACATACCTGCCTTTCCTGGTGTTATGGATTATGGCCATTTGCGGGTTACAAGTGTAGGTGGTCACAACATGAACTACATTCCGTCTGTGTGTAATGTTGACGTAGCAGTTCAATGATATTATGACCACTGGTATAACCATGCCTCTGGTATGAATAGCAATGCTCTACTCACTCTTGGGCAGCTTTCTCTGACATACGCTGCAATCACTATATAATACCTTAGTTGCTCTAGATTCCCTTCACAACCCTTGTGTATGCTTTATTCTTTCAACGTTCATTCTTATGGTATATATATATATATATATATTTTTTTTTTATTTATTTTATGTCTGTGGATATATATCTATACACACACACACACACATATATATATATATATATATATATATATATATATATATATGTGTGTGTGTGTGTGTGTGTGTGTGTGTGTGTGTGTGTGTGTGTGTGTGTGTGTATATATATATATATATATATATATATATACACTACATAATATAGGGTGGGGGGTGGTTCCACTGGTTTTTCCCTTCACATTCGTTACAAATGCTTTATTGTGACCATGTTCATTCATTTATATATATATATATATATATATATATATCTATATATATATATATATATATATATATATATATATATATATGTCTCTGTCTGTACATACACCTACATACCTATTTACATTTCCCATACAGTTGAATGTACATCGCGCATCCCCACTGCCTTTATATTCTGGCCATCACTTATGACTTTACTACAGGTATTCAATAGTACTGTCAACAAATGTGACAGTTGGTTGGTGTACATATGTGTACGGACCTCTCAAACACTCAGGGACTAATTTCAACAGTGACAGGGACAAGGCAAGGACAAATCAGGGACAATCACAGACACTTCTACAATATTAGTACTATTAACTTGAAACGTGTTGACAAATTCAGAGCATATGTATTAATACTTATTTTCTGAAGTTAAAAGCGTGTATTACTCTTAATTATTGTCATTATTCATTCAAGTGTCATTCAACACCTTTCCTCCAAAGATCACTGGTTTTATGAGGTGATTAAGAGGCTGGCCAGTTATTGTGCGAATGCTCTGACCATTGGTAGAGTTGCCACATTTTCATATGTCAAGGATGGAATATATTCTGGACACACCAGATTGTTTAGGCCAACACATACCCACGGTCAGTACAGGGTTTAGAACATTAATTATTTTCCTAGATGAGAGCTTATTCCTGTAGCACTTTAGTTGCTTATTCTGTTTCTTGTACGATTTACGTATTTTACATCCAGAAATAACTGTTTTAGGCAACTGTTACATGAAATATGGCACATAGTTATTTCCTACAATGACAGGACATTTGCCATTGTATCATTCTTGTTCAGGACACACCTACCCAAACAGGGACTGTCCCTCACAAAGTGGGACAGGAGGTACCCTGCTTACATCAGCGCCCTAATCACCCTATATCTAAGTGCCACTATGCGAATGTGTACAGTATATTTTCTCGATAATTCATGTGGGGAGACGTGCATCACGGGCAGGTGTTTGATCACGGGTAGTAGGTTCTGCATGACTGGCAGGAGGCTGAGCGGTCTCGTGAACCACTACTGCACATACAACTTGTGTCCAGATGTCTACAGGACTGGACATCGTGTCATGATACCAAGTCTGATGTTTACACAGGATACTTATCCCATGAGGGATATCCAAAAATTGAACAAGCAAACAACAGTCGATTTTTTTGGACTTACAAAAATGCGATAGGGTTTTACATGCAAGGGATACATAGTTTGCAATCCTGACACTGCCTAGGGTGACACTGCCCACTAGATATGAGTAGTGGTCACTATGTGCAGATATGGCTGCGCCAAGCTAGTAGCCCGAGTATGGCTGGATTTGGTGGACGTTCAGGAATGGGGGCGGGTTGTGTGTGTAGAGGGGATGATGGGTATTCAATTATGCATCCAGGTGTGTTGCAGTTGGATGGCTCAGTTCCATCCAGACCATTATGTGGGTATGTGCAGGTGACGTTTCTGTACATGTGTATCACACATTTTAATATTCATATGTTTGTGTGATTGTGTTCTACAGTATGGCCTGTCAGGTTGTATTGTGGATGTGTATGTTTGTTCTTTGTGTTTCTTTCTGATTCACCCACTGCTCCCTCATACACCTCCAGTTCACCTATTGTGCATCCAACACAGTCTCGCCTTTGCGGATTATTACATTACCCATCCCCCCACACCCATATTCCACACACTCCATCCATCCCTTCTTTGGTTGATAGCCCATGGCACGGTCAAGGGAACACATTGCATACACTACATATCTCTGGTACCTGTATGGTTGTGAGGACTATCCTAGCATTTTTCACCTTACACATGCTGTACATCATGCACATAGGTACACGCAAATACTTATCTTTCATGACATGGTAGGTACACCCGGGTGATACCCGTTCATCTTTGACACATCCTGCCAAGAACGGCTTGGACCACAAATGGGCAGATTTTGGCCGAATGCTCTGACCACTGGTAGGGTTGCCACCTTTTCATATGGCCAGGATGGGATATATTCCGGACACAAATCAGATTCTACAGGACAACACATACCCACGGTCAGTACAACGGATAGTACTTTTGTTTTATGCCTACATGTTAGCTTATTGTTGTAGCGGTTTATATGCTCCTTCTGTTTCATTTACTTGCTTATTCTATTTCTTGTAACATGTGGTATGTTACATACGGAAATAACTATTGTATGTGACTATTACATGTGATGTGGGACATAATTATGTCATACACTTGCAGGATATTTTACATTTATAATGGTTTTGGTATGGACACAACTGCCCAGATGTGTACTGTCCCTCACAATGTGGGGCAGGTGGTAACCCTGACCATTGGGCTAGACTTAGCTATTGACGGCGAGCTAACACAATGCGTTTTACTTCCACTTGGTATAACTATCAACACTGCATTAGAATACGGGCACACAGTTTTAAATATCATTTGTCCAAGGGATGGAGACTCAATATTCACTAACGTGCATTTGTGTTTGTTTCTTAATTTTGTGTCCGCAAGAACTGTCTTGCATGCTTTGCATATGTTTCAGTATCTACGGACACTGACAGGTGTGATTACTATTGCAGGCAGACTGTAATATTCAGCATTTTAGGTTGCACGTCAACAGCCGACATTTCCACACCTCCGTGCGGCGCTTCGACACACCCCATGCACTCGGGCTCATTTCCTATGCACGTGGATGTGGCGGCAGCGTGCCTTCATTAATATGCATATGGCGCTACTGCTCCATCTGCATGCCACACGTTCAGCACAAGCCTAACGCCGGCCTTGCGCCGAGCTTCATGAATCCCGGGGATACAGTATTATTTGTACTGCAGACTATACAAACAAACACATTGTCATACTTCTGTAAATATTTCAATAAACATGCACTTACAGAGGAATTTCTTGTGTGAAAACCTAAGTCTGGTTAACATAAATGTTCTAACAATATATTTCTAGGTTGTATAATTTTCAAGACATGAAAATTTGTTTCTGAAAGTTTAGAAAAATAGAATTTCAGGTTTGTGTATGTTATAATATAGTATTTATGGAAATGACTTAAAAGCACTGACTTATTGTAAAGAATACTTCTTACCGATAACATTGCTATTTGTACAGCTTAATAGTTTTCATTGTGCATAAAATATTTACATTTGCTTATCATATGCTTTTTAAGTTTATTCTTCAGAAAATGCTCTGGAATGTAAAATATGTATTGGCTGCTAGAGGTATGACATTCCACACCACATAGGTGTCAATGAGTTAATGAACAAGGTCTTAAACATTTGCAACAGGGAAGCAGTTTTAAATGCCTACCAGTGTCCCAAGCACAAACTGTGATAGCTGATGCTGCTGTAAGAGATATTCCAGATTTTGTATACCCACTTTCTTGGAGGAAGAAGCTTTCCTAGTTATTCAAGCTGTTTTTGAGTCAGGTCTCCAACATGCTAAAAATCCAGGTGGGTGTATTGATGCATTTATTTCCTGATCCAGGTTAGTGTGGCCTTTCTAAGCCCAAAATATCTTTCAGCAGTGTCTTTTATCGGGGGGGGGGGAGCAGTGTCATGCACACAACAGGGAAGTAGAAAACATGCCTAAGACATAGCATATCCCTCTATAGGTTTTCTAAAACAAAGAAAGCGTTGTTACCTGTGATCCTCCTTACCATCAAGATATCCTGATCCCTGAGATAGTCTGTCTTGTCAATCAGTGCCCTTAACTACAGGTTACAGGTCCTAATGCAGAAGGTAACCTCAGTGATAGACTTGCCTGTGATCAAGAAGAAAGGTATGATCGTTTAGCCCCTTTACTCTAGCTTGGAAATTTCACCCACTGAGTTGCTTGTCACTGACGCCTTAGCACAAAAGTAAACAGATGTTTGAGACAACTGTGGCTATATACAGGGAGAAAATTACTGTATCACATTGTTTTGGCTTCCTTTGTTAATAATATGCTATTTTATCAATTAAGAGGGTATTACCCCTGGCAAAGGTGGGGCTATGCCAGTCTAATTAAAAGCATAACAGATCCAACAGTATGTGTTCTCATTGATACCTAAATATGTCAAGGGTGTACCATCTCTGTCTTCTTTCCACCTCAGCCTTATTGCAAGTAACATTTTATGTCTTTTACTATACTGTTTTTTTGTTTTACATTCAGCATACTTAGTTTTCACTAGGAGTTTTTGTTTCCCTAATTTCTGTGTTTTCACCACTTCTTTTGCTTAGTAATCTTATCGAACTCCTGCCACAGCTGCTCCCCATACTCTTTACTGATGTTAAAAGCATGGTTATTAAACACTCTTTTTATAGCACAGGAACTAAACAGAATGGCAGACTTTAGGTGTGCAGATCTATGGGACTGCAAATATTGAATGTAAAGAGGCTATTACTGAGGCCAGTCTGTGATTCTGTTAGCAAAAGAAAGACTAGTAGCATATGACACTGTCTAATACAATATTCCCCACTCAGACAGGCTTACATTCTGATTTTTTTAACAGAATTTGCTTGTATAGTTATACAGTTTGTCTACAGTTTATTGTTTGTGTTGGAGAGATGAAAAAGAAAGTAGCAAAACTCAGTAGATAAAAAAATACTTTTATTGTGAAAACCAATATTTTGTATACCTGCAGAGTTCAGTTATTCAATCCTTTATTCCAGTGCTTGTGGTAAGACAATTTATTGGGCTAATATTCATCTTTAGCTTTAATGTTTGACAGCTGCAAAGTTCTCAATCTGTGTTTTTTTTGTTCATATCATCCTTATAACCAAGTCTACTTGAGTGCTGTATTCAAGTCTCACTATGAACTTCCCTAAAGGAAGAAAACATACCTTTTGCTGTTTCTGGATTCATCACAATGCTAGCAGGTAATTTAGCACCTTAATTGTTTTTCAGTTTGTTTGTTTTTCCAAAGAGTACTGCAAAATTCACTTCTGTTGGTCTAACAATTCCTCTTTGTGGGCATACCTCATAGGTTACTTGAGTCTACCCCGCTATCTGGTGCATGCTGAGTAGAGGGTCATACATTTTTTCCTAGGTTCACTGATATTGCTGTAAGTATTTTTTCTTTAAGAGAGTCACACCCCCAAAATGAAAAAAAACAATAATGCTTTTCTCCATATCTTGAACTTTAATTCATCACTACTATCTCTGTATCAATGTAAGTAATTGCTATTATTTTCTAATTTGTTGTTCCCAAAATGGCCTGAAAGGGCGCTGCCATGCTGCATGATTGTGTTTGACAGTTAAGGCTTTCACCAATCTGATGAGAGGATCAGTTATGTGCTTCTCTTTCTCCTCCAGCTTACAATACAGGTTTTTCATCATGCTATGT
>NC_056731.1:1673390443-1673461186 GCF_019279795.1 Protopterus annectens | reverse complement strand
TTCCGCATTTTCCCCCCCTTTTTTCCTCCCCGCATTACCTTCCTATATCCCTGGTTGTTGACGGTGAGGCCGTCACATGCCTGGTTTCGATACGAAATCATCCTCGTGCACATATATTTGTACGCGCATTCTGTACTGTCAGCGCATCTATTTCCTAACACGCCAGTCATGATGTTGTGATGTGCATTGTATAGCCCAGATTTGCTGTCCTCCAATATCCTTCCTCCCACGGTGGCACACCCTGTGTGGTTGACATGTATCTGGTGTGGGCCACTCCTCGGTGTAGTACCGCTCGCCGTTTGCTCCATCCTTACGCTGGCGCCGTTTTGCGATTCACTATTATCTGCCTCATTTGCATGGAATTGACTACTAATACCTGGTTACGGCGGACACCGCCTCCACTCCTTGACAACCATTGCGCTGGGGTTGCAGCTTTACATACATACTATGGTGTGTGGTGGCTGTGCAGCTGATTTGTGTTCTAATGCTCTTTTCGGACATTATCATATTATTTCATTGCTTTACAACTTCTGTGCACACATCCCGGGGTCTGCTGTTCTTTCTACGACGTGCCATTTATGTCATTTTTACATTTTGTGCATATTTTCTTTGGACATTCTCGGTGCCTTTCCACATTGGCATATTGCACCTATATGATACCTGACTTTGACAGCCTTCCGTTACTCCTCCGGTATGTTTGGGTAAATGTAAACCGCTTTTTGGTTTACATTGCCGTGCTTACGCTTCGCGCCGCCGTGGATCGCTATTGCCCTCATTTGCATGGTGCAATACCGCACACAGTGTGTTTTGCATACCTACGCTGGGGGGCGGAGACGGTCCGGCGCACGCCGGTAGTGCACGTGGAATTCATTCATACCTGAATCGCTCAGCAGCCATATTTGGCGTTATAACGCCAACGCTATGCGGGCGCCTGGCGCAAGGTTCATGAATCCCGGGGTGTGATTAAAAGGACTTACTTTGGAGTTCATTTGTGTTGCATTCACAGTTTAATTAACAATATAGTAACAATTAGAATCTTTGAGGTTAATCACCCCTCCCTCAACTCATTGACTTGCCTCAAACAAACACGGGTTCATAGATGTATTCTAGACTAACGACAACAAGCAAAATGTAAACCACGATTTTGATTTATATTTGATTTATAGGGGGTGATTTACTGCCTGCCTCTGTCCATCAGAGATATAGGAGCCAGACCGGGGGTGAATTTCAGATTACCCATCTATTGGTCCATGTTGTGCTTAAACAGGGATAGGGAGGAACAGGAACTCTGCTTCACGTGGATGGGAGCCTGTTCCAGAGAGTGGGAATTCTCTAAGAAGCATACTGTGTGTCTCTTCAACATGTCTTATTTATGCTGCAAGTAAAATCAAGGTCTTTTCATCTACTAGTTCTAATGCTGCAAGCAAATTCTAGGTCTTTTAATCTAGTAGTTCTGATGATGTTTGTTTTGTGGATGTGCAAAATATTCATCAAAACGGGGTCTAGGGAATACCTTGTATGCTGGACAAAATATCACCTCTCAGAAATTTGTATAATATTGAGTAAAGAGTCAGGGCTTTGAGGTGATCAGTGTATGACATTGTGTTTACTCTCTGAATACATTTTGTAAGGAACTTTTGTGAATGTTTCAGTTGCTGCATGTGTCTAGTCAGGTAAATACAGAAGGGGTCATTATACTCTATATGGGCCTGATGAGGACCTATTACAGTAGTATGATTACCTCTCTGGACTTAGATGCCATGCCCTAGCTTATAAATTGGACAACATAGAAAGATTTTTTACCTACCTTGGAAATATATTAGTCAAAGGCTAGGTTACTATCTACATGTGTTCCCAGACCCCCGACCATTGAATCAATTTTTAAGGGTATTTTATTGATGACATAGTTACCCTGGGTGGCAGACTTCCCAAAGGGTACTATAACAAATTTCTTGGTATTGAGTTTTAAACCATGGCTTTGGCATCAAGCGTTGGTCTGTATTAGGACTTCTTGAAGGATATTCTCATCTTGGGTGGATTCAGTGACTGCTCCCAGTTTGCAATCATCTGCAAACTTGGTTAGCCAGAGGTCTTTGACATTGGCTTTGACATCTAAGAAGTAGATGCCAAAGGGGAGTGAGCCTAGTACAAAGCTCTGGGGGACTCCACTGGTGATGGGCCTCTTTCTGGAGGTGGGCTTATCAATTCTAACCTTCTGGATTCTATTAGTGAGCCAGCTAGGTATCTACTGTGTTATAATGGGGTTTATACCTAGATCTGTAAGTTTGTTGACAATGCCTGAGTGGGATATTATATCAAATGCTTTATCCAGATCTAGGTAAGCAGTATGCAAAATTTCCCGTCATCCATTGCCTTAGTGACCTTTTCAAAAAAGTCCGCCAGATTCAGTAAGCATGACCTTCCTTTGACAATCCCAAACTGGGATGGATCCAGTGTCTGGAGGTCTCCTATCCCCTTGATAATAATTTCAGTGATAATTATTTCCATGTCTTTGTAAATAAGACTAGTTAGACTAATGGGTCTGTAGTTTCTAGGATCTGCTGATGGTCTGCCTTTATGAAGGGGAACGGCTGTTGCAGTCCTCCATTCTCATGGTAAAAAGTCTGTTCTGAGATGGACTTATTACAGCTTATTGCCTTTGATTACCAGGATAGTCCAAATTGGTTGGAATCACCCCTTTTCAGTGGAGGCATAGGAAGAAAAGCTCCACATTCAAAGTAATTTTACATTTATTAGAGTTCAAAGAATGTTGACAATGATTATACATATATTAATGTTAAAGAAATATCTTACATCAATTTCCATAATAATTGTTTCTATGGCTTTGCAAATTAAACCAGTCAGACTAATTGGTCTATATTTTCCAAGATCTCTTGAAGGATCTCCTTTAGGAAGGTGGATGACCATTGCCATCGGAGTCCTCCATTTATGTAGTATAATACCTGTTTTAAGGCTATATTTAAATAATGACTACAGAGTTCCTGATAAGTAGTATTTTAGACTATTTAGGAGGCATCCTGTGATGTTACTGGGGCCCACTGAGGCTGTGTTGTTGGCTTTAGTGACTGCAGCCGGCACATGTTTCCTAATTATAGTTGGAGGGGGTTATGTTTGAGGGTACTATTGAGAGGATGGTTGGAGCTGTGAGGGGGGTAAAGTTGGAAATGAATTTGTCTGCTGACCGGTTTGCTATATCCTCAGGCACAGTAAATGTGGCACGAGTAAGCACCAGTTCAGCACATTACTGTGTGTGGCCCTTGACGTTTTTGACACAGCTGTAGAAGGCCTTATGGTTATCTTTCACCTGGATGGATAGCTTAACCTCAAAGTTGGCTTTGCTTGATTTAATTAGCCCTCTTAGTTGCTTAATTTGATGTTTTTTATCTCTGTTGGAATTAGCCTTCCTGATTTTTGTCATTTTTTTCCACTTTTGTTGTATATCCTGTTTAATTTGGGTTGACGCCAGGGTGGTTTGTTTCTGGGGCTTGTTCTGGGCTTACATTTGGTAGGTACAGCATCTTCTATGCAGCCATTGACATGGTTGTACAGAGTTTCTAAGAGAAATTCAGCTTAGGCTGGTGTGTTCCTGGGGATTGGATGGGGCATTGAATTTTGACAAACTATCTCTTAATAACAGGCAATTTGCCTAGGAAGAGTTCCTAACTGTTACTGGTTTTAATAGTATTATGGAATTGATTTTGATTTCAATGGAGACAGCTTTATGGTTGGACCTTACCAGGGAGGACAAGATATTGGGGGGGGGGGCAGCATTCACACAGGATGCTTGCAATTTTAATTAGAAAAATCATACCTTTCCATCTGAAAGAATACAATAAGGAAGATACACAATTTCTAAGGAATGGTGGGAAGGGAAACATCTGCAGTAATTTACATATACCTCTAGGGATGACCCAAAATGGTATGGCAGACGTTCTTAGAATATTAGTAATGCAACAGGAGTGGTCACTGTCTGGGATGAGGATTGGAATACAGTTTTCATGGATGTCAAAGTGTAGTGGCCCCTGTGCTTTTAATACCCATTTGTTAGTAAACTAAATTAATAATTAATATTAGCAGAATATTAATAATTCAACAGGACAGGGTCACTGCCTGCAGACAGAATTTAAATACAGATTTTATGGATGGCAACGTATAGTGGCACCTATGCTTTTAATGTTTCTTTGTTAGTAAACTATATTAATTCATATTTGTCCATTACAGGGTTGGTAGATTATTTATTTTATTTATTTATTTATAGGAGTGTCCGACTGGACGTGGGTCCATTTTCAGCGGAGGCCCGGGGGGAAAAGCTCCACAGTGAAATAAACAGACAGTAGTTACATTGGATTACATAGCGATTAACAATTTAACATAGAAATTACTTACAACATATTTACAGATGAAGAACATAGTACATCAGTAGACAACTAGAATCTTTATCTGTGAAGTACATAACAGTCATTAGCAAATGTAACAATGAGAAGTTCCTGCTGTATAATAAGTACTAGGCTTATGAGCATCTGAGCTTGCTATCATCAAGATAGTTAGTGGAGGTGAAAGAAAGGTAGTAGTTGGATGGGGTAGATAATATTAGAGTGGGAGTTGCAAGGGCATAGCCAGCATGTTTTTAGGTGCGCTTTTAATAAAGTTTTGAAGTTGGTGCATGATGGTACGGAGGTAATTGTGGGTGGGAGTGAGTTCCATAATTTGGCTATGACACAAGAGAATAGTGCTTCACCAACAGAGTTATTGGCTTTAGTGATCTGCAAGTGATTTTTGTTGCTGGATCTTAGTGGTCTGGTGGTGCGATAGGGTTGGAGTAGATTCTGGAGGGATGGGACATTTAGTGGATGGTTTACTAGTTTGTGGGCGAGTGAGAGTTGATACCATTGAAGGAGGTGAGGGAGTTCAAGCCAGCCCAGTTCAGCAAGTGAGAGACAGTGGTGACTACGGTAGGATGCCCCTGTGGCGAATTTGGCGATTTTGTTGTAGCAGGTCTCTAGCTTGTTTAGATCACATTGCCTTAGGTTGGTATATACTGGAGAGGCATAAAGTAGGGTGGAGATAAGGTGGGAATTTGCTATTGAAATCTTTGCTGCTTTGGTGAGAAATTGTTTATTTCTGTATAATGCTCCTAGTTTTTTGTGGACTTTTTTTATGGTCATGGATATGTGAATGTCAAATTTTAGTTTATTGTCTGTTTCCACTCCTAGCAATTTGGTGTGTTCAGTTGGGTATATAGTGGTGTTGTCTTTTGCTGTGATGTTAAAGTGAGAGTTGTTTTGAGTATGTTTGGTGGGTTGGAAGATGAGTAGTTTAGTTTTGTTTGGGTTGAGTATTAATTGGGCATCGGATAACCAAGTTTCAACAGTGGAAAAGGCTTCCTGTGTGACATTTTGCAGTTTGGGTAGGGACTGGGCTGAGCAGATGATGGTTGAGTCATCTGCGTATTGGATGAGTGTGCCATGTTTGGTTGCAGAGGCTAGATTATTGGTGTAAACAGAGAAAAGTAGGAGTCCAAGGATGGATCCTTGGGGAACCCCTATGGAGACAGGTAGTTGGGGAGATATGTAATTCTGCCATACAACGGATTGCTGGCGGTCAGACAGGTAACTCTGAAACCAGTTGGTGACTGATTGTGAGAAGGATAGGTTATTGAGGACAGAGATAAGTTGTTTGTGTGGGACCATGTCAAATGCTTTAGATAGGTCTCGGAAAGTAGCAGAGGAGAGATAGCCATTGTTTTTATGCTGAAGGATAGTGTTAGTAAAGGAGAATAAGGCAGTGGTGGTGCTATGGTTTGGTTGGAAACCATGCTGAGTACTGGAAAGGAGGTTGTTAGTAAGGAGGTAGTGTGAGACCTGAGAGTGTATGCATCTCTCTAGTATTTTGGAGAGTGGAGAGAGAATAGCTAAGGGGCGGTAATTGGTTAGTTCTGCAGAGGGTCCGCCTCTGTGGAGGGGAATTATATGTGAGACTTTCCACAATGTGGGAACGTAACTTTCTGACAGAGATCGGTTAATCAAGATGGATACTGGGTAGGCCAGAGCATCAGCTGCGATTTGTAGGTATTCACTTGAGAGGTTGTCTGCTGCTAATTTGGTGGGTTTAAGTTTAGTTAAGAGTTTTTTTATGTTGGAGGTAGGTACAGGAGAAAAAGAGAAGGCAGTGGGAGATTACTAGTTGAAGGTGTGGGTTGGAGGGGAGGGGGGGTTGTGTTGTTTAGCTAGTGATAGTATGGTTTGGGTGAAGTGTGTGTTGAATGAGGTAGCAATATTTTCTGAGGAGTGAGGGATGTTAGGAGGAGGGGTACTGACTTTACCTGGGGGGAGGATGGAGTTTATGGAGGACCAGAATTGTTTGGGGCTGTGTTGTGAGGAGTCTAGGGCAGACTGGTAGCATTGGAATTTGTCCCGTTTTATTAGCTTTTTGACTCTATTGCGTAGTTCTAGGAATTTCTGTCTAGCTGCAGGGGTTTTGGTTTTGCGCCAGTGCTCCCAGGCATTATCCCTGTTTTTCATTTCTGACTTAGTGGTTTTCTGTAGCCATGGGGAGGGTTATGCTTTGGTTCTGGAAAATCTTATGGGGGCATGGTAATTAAGGATGTTCAGGAAGGTAGTATTAAAAAATTCAACTGCGTCATCTAGACTGAGGTACTTTAGAGCATGCCAGTTACATTCTTTGAGGGATGAGATGAATGCGACCATAATGTGCTGCAGTTTGTGTTTTGCTTACTAAGAATCTGCAGACTTATTATCTGTGCCTTTTCTTATTAGGCAGAAGTCCCAGTCTTCCACGTTGGAACTAGGTAATGACAAGACAATGGAGGAAACTCAAGACAGGCCTAGTCTGCCAGGATCCACCTTGAAACAAGATGGATTTCTCTCCTAAAGGAAACATATTATACAAAATACTTACAGAACATTTCTCCATTCGTCTTCCATTTGGTGCTGTGAAGCATCACTTGTGCCATGTAATTTTAATGACCAGACAGCAGATACTTTTTCACATGCAATCAGACATTCTTTGCATGTCATTTCCTTCTGTCCTTTCCATGCCAGGTTACCTTTTTGGCTAGGCTTATATAGGCCTAGGGCCAATAGCCTAGTACCTACCTATGAACCTATGCACTATGTTTGTACAACCACCTAGCAAAAAATAGTTTTAAGAGCAATAAATACTTGTGTGTGCTTAGGTGGAATAATGAGACAGTGGAATTTCTTTCAATTTCAGTTTCCCTTTTAAATATATTATTATACATTTGTCCAGAATTCTTTAACAATACACTTTCCTCACAGTTCTATTTTAAATCATGATTTTTTTTTAACAACGGTCAGTGGTACCTTTTCATTTTTATTTCCAATAGACATATTTTGTAATTTAATACTTTTTTCCAGATGCAAAAAAGCTTTATGATTAACATTCTGTACATAAATGGTATAATGTAGAAAATAATTGTTATCATGGGAATAAGGATAAAAAATTTCAAAAGACTTCCTCCCTTTCTGAAAATAAACTTATGAACCAAACCTTCTTTAGCACGAGACAACTCTACAACCTTTTGTATAATTTCTAAATGACTATGAATGGCATGTTCATTATCTGATATAAACAAGCAGCACTCCATTAGACATGAGGGTAAAATCAAGTGCCATTCTATTCTGAAGCATTACATTACAAGTGGCAGTCATTTCAATAGTAATCTGCTTTACAGATTCAACCTCATAAGCAAGGGCATAGCATCAGGGTCTATATTACCATGTTGAAAGACATGTTCACCGAACACGTCTTAATCTACACTTTAATATCGACTTCTCTAAAACCCGAACGGCTGATTCAGGAAATTTTTTCCCAGGGGAAAAAACACTCGACCATATAGAAAACAACACACACTTTCAAACCCTACAATGTGGGGAGCTTTGCCCCCCACACCCCCGATGTGTGGGGCTGTGCCCCCACACCCCCGCTAACTAAATATACCAGCTCCAAGATCACACTACAGTGGGGAAAAGGGCAAATCCCTTATGATGGCCGAGTGATTTTTTTTCCCCTGGGAAAAAATTCACTGACTTTGCCTTTCAGGTTTTAGACAAGTCGATATTACTGTGTCGATAAAGACGTGTTTGATGAACATGTCTTTCGACATGGTAAAATAGACCCTAGCATCCAGGCAAAAAGAAATCATAACATCCCAGTACTCCTCCCTTATCTGGCTGATAGAGTATAATGCTCCCATCTGAATGTACCTTGCCAAGCACCTACAGTGGCTGGAGAGGCCACAGAGGTTCCTAACTAGGACAATTCAGGGTCTCAAACAACTATCCTATGAGGATAGACTAAGGTCCCTGTCACTCTACTCTGTTTCATATAGATTTCTCAGAGTCAACCTCTGTCTGGCCTATGAGGCTATCTCAAACCCCACCTTAATGAAAATGCTACATAATGATGTCCAACACCAGATGAGTAACTCACACTAGGGATCTCAACCTAGACTGTGACATCAATAGAACATGCTGGTGGAACAGATTTGTGTCCCAAAGGCTCCCCTATCTGTGGAACAGACTCCCCCTACAAGTTAAGCAGAGCTCCTCACTGGCTAGTTTTAAGCACAACCTGGATGACTGGATGGGGATCAGAAAAGTCACCCCCGGGATTCCACTCATGTCCCTGTTGGACAGGGGTAAGAGGTGCTGAGTTCTGACCTTGGAAGAAGGGCCCCATAATTTGGCTAGGCTTGTAAGGGCCCTTGAGCCATTAGCCTAGTAACTTCCTATGATCCTATAAAAGTTTTATTATTCAACAACTTTAATCATTTGGACAATTTTCTCTCTTCCCAAATTGATGTTACTGCCCTTTAGGGAGGAAAAATGCCCAGCACAGAAATAATATCATCAGGCAAGTCCTCATGTGAAAGTCCTTTGAATGAAGTCTGTTCTAAATTGTTGTGATAAATCCAAGAGGCATATATCTTTCCAACTAGATTTTTAAGGTCCTTTGTCTCACCCTTCCAGTGAACATTATGAATTTTTCCTCTGGGTAAAGTCTCTGAATGTCAAATGGCTGTAACAACATGACCAGTGTAACAACATCCCAACCAGTCTGCTGGTAACCAGGGGTGAGCTTGGTTTCAACATAAAATGCACACAAAATGGCCATCCCCTGTCCTTCAACCCTATTACATATTTGCCAGGTATTATTACAGTCACACCACCCAACAGGAAATGCTCCACTTTTAATATAACAAATATGACTCTTTACAGTCATTGATAAGTAAAGTGGAACCAGTCTGAATGAGGTAACATTATGCCAAGAATTATGTCTACCCTTTTTGATTTAGGTTACCAAGATTGTTCCAAATGCTTTTCCTACTTCTGTCTCTCTAGCTGGTACAGGAGACAACAGAATACTCTCATTGTGTGCCATTGTTATATGTGCGCACATACAACATTTATTGATAGTCATTATCTTGGGATAAGTATATAATGTAGCAGAAAAGGTATTAAACTTAGGATCCCAATCTGGTGTTCTCTGATCAGTTTTTAAATAATACATTTATTTCTGATAAAAACTGACCAGTACTTACAGTTCCAGTGGCTTTTGATGAATGAAGAAATGCAACAGATGGATAAGGAATACTAAAATAGCTGTCTCTTCTATAAGTCTGTATGAATATCAAGCAGGCCAGAGCTGGAGAGGATTCATGAAAACTTGCAATTGAGGGTGATGCATTGTCTTTTTATGGTTCATATACAATTTCTGAACAAATTTCACACTGAGTCCTGTGTTGATGGATGCTCTATGAGCAGCGCTTGGTCACCTGACTCATTTCCTGATTAGTAGGATGATTCCCACTCATCATTCATTGCAGATGATGTTACTAGATTACTAGGCCTCACTTCTGACCATTTTGGTCTCCATGCTTTTTTTCTGGTACAGGATGAAATTGGTTCATCATCAAAAATGGGTGAAATTATACTGTCAGTGTCTTATCTGTATTAGTTATTAGGGAGGACCTTCTTAACATATGTAACTGGAGAAGGATCTAATAAACACCCACTCTCCAGGGATAATATCATGGCAGGAGGTGGGATTGGGTTACTGTTGGGCTGCAATGACCTGCAAATGAATACACTACAGAATAGAAATGAGACATTTGCAAAAATGAAAAATAAAGTCATCAACATCTTGTAACTCCAAATTACTGGGCAATGATGTAACTGGCATTCTCATGGGTCTTCTCATAAAAAATGCATGGGGAAAATATTTTCTAGGAGTGCCAACTGCACTGCAAATACTAAATAGAACTAGAGGTAATGCTCTGGCCATTTAAGGTTGGTCTCCTCACATAATTTTGGAATTTTAATGTCTGGTTCATTCTCTCAACATTTCCCAAAGCTTGGGGTCTGTGTAGGCAAAGGCATTGCATGTTCACTTTCATGATTTTACATACTTGTTGTATGATATGGCTTATAAAATGGGTTCCTCTATCTGTTTCAATATAACAAGATACACAGAATCGGGGTATCATTTCTTGTAATAGTTTCTTGGTGACCATGTTTGCATTGTTCCTGGAACAAGCATAAGTTTCAACCCACCAAGAGAAAAACATTCACAATTACCAAAACATACCTGAACTTCGGATATTATGGGAGCTTAATAAAATCTTACTGTACACAACAGAAAAGGTCTCCACAGCAGTTCTAAAGATTCTGTGGAAACAAGAACACTCTTTGACACATTATATTTAGCAAATACTGTACAAGTATTTACAAAATGCTGAATGACTTTGAACATGTAAGGGGCATTCCAATCAGTCAACATTTGTCTCATTAATGCATTTTTACCAAGTAAGAGGGCAAATGATAAGTCCATACCAATTGGACCAGAAAAGAATGTGGGGCCACTATAATGAGTCTGCGGAGTGGCTACAACTGTCAGGTATCCGCCTTACCTTTTCAGAGTCATCAGCTTGATTCTGAAAGGAGAACACTTCTTGTAAAGAAGCAGGTATATTATTTTCCTGTAGTTGCTGCAAAAACGAAGCCTGAACAGGACAAGACAATGCTGCTTGTCAGGCCACCATGTCAACGAAAGCATTTCCTTTTGAAATATAAGACTCATCAGTGTTATGAGCAGTACACTTCACCACAGCAGTTTCTCCTAGGTAACAGAAGTGCATTTAACAGTTCATTAACAAAGACAAATTTTTAAGAATAGTTCCTACTGATGTCATATACCCTCTTTCTCATTAGAGTATCCCAAAATCTTGAACTACCCCGTAGGCATAATTTAAATCAGTAAAAATTGTTATTGCTCTGTCTTTAGCTAATTTTCATGCTTCAGTAATGGCTACAAGTTCAACTACTGGAGTAGACACATTTCTGTTCAACTGTCCAGTCAATATTACTTTTTTTGCAATACACACAGAAAATGCTACTACTAAAGAGCCATCTTCTCTTCAATCACAGGATTCGTCGATAAATAAAAGCATTCCAGAATTTGGTAGTGGGACATTTTTTTTAGGTTTGATCTAGGAGGAAGCGCATGGTTAACAACAAACACAAGATCCTAGGGTTTGTCTTTATTCACTGTAGAGATTAAAGAAGCAGAGTTAAGATGCTGGCATGTAAAAGCCTGCAAAGAAGGATTGTTAAGTAAGGATAATTCATATTTAGACAATCTAGTGGCAGAAAAATAATGTATTTTAGTTATTAACAACAGTGCCTCTACAGAATGTAAAACTGACACAAAAGTCTCATGTCCAAGAGTTAGGGGAGCCACCATTTCTGGTATGCACACTATCAGGGCCACTAACGTAAGGCAGTGAGAGAGGGCTGTGGTTACAGGATCAAGATTGTTACAGAAATAAGTAAACAGTCTAAAGCCATTATTTTCACACCATGCCAATAATCCTAATGCTACTTTATTCCCCTGTACCACAAAATAAAAATAATTTCCTTAAGCAAGTGGGAATGATTGAAAGCAAAGTTTTTAATTGGACAAAAGCCTGTTCATGGTACTCTTGCCACGGCAAGGGCTCGGGGGGGGGGGGGTCTTTTTTCAATAATTCTAACAAAGGGGTCTTTTTTCAATAATTCTAACAAAGGCTTTACTACTTCTGTATATTTTGAAATCCATTGTTGGCAATAACATGTCAGTCACAAGAAAGCCCTCAGCTGCTTTAATGTTGTAGGGAGTTGTGCAGCTTGAAAAGCAGTAATGTTTGAAGGTGAAATGTGCAAGGAACCTTCTGAAATAAGATATTCTAAGGACTGGACTTGTGGCCCTCAGCTGTGTTAATGTTGTAGGGAGTGGTGCAGCTTGCAAAGCAGTAATGTGTGAAGGTGAAATGTGCAAGGAACCTTCTGAAATAAGATATTCTAAGGACTGGACTTGTGGCCGTCAGCTGTATTAATGTTGTAGGGAGTGGTGCAGCTTGCAAAGCAGTAATGTGTGAATGTGAAATGTGCAAGGAACCTTCTGAAATAAGATGTTCTAAGGGCTGGACTTGTGGCCCTCAGCTGCTTTAATGTTGTAGGGAGCGGTGCAGCTTGAAAAGCAGTAATGTGTGAAGGTGAAATGTGCAAGGAACCTTCTGAAATAAGATATTCTAAGGACTGGACTTGTGGCCCTCAGCTGCTTTAATGCTGTTAGGGAGTGGTGCAGCTTGCAAAGCAGTAATGTGTGAAGGTGAAATGTGCAAGGAACCTTCTGAAATAAGATGTTCTAAGGGCTGGACTTGTGGCCCTCAGCTGTATTAATGTTGTAGGGAGTGGTGCAGCTTGCAAAGCAGTAATGTGTGAATGTGAAATGTGCAAGGAACCTTCTGAAATAAGATGTTCTAAGGACTGGACTTGTGGCCCTCAGCTGTATTAATGTTGTAGGGAGTGGTGCAGCTTGCAAAGCAGTAATGTGTGAATGTGAAATGTGCAAGGAACCTTCTGAAATAAGATGTTCTAAGGGCTGGACTTGTGGCCCTCAGCTGCTTTAATGTTGTAGGGAGTGCTGCAGCTTGAAAAGCAGTAATGTGTGAAGGTGAAATGTGCAAGGAACCTTCTGAAATACGATGCTCTAAGGACTGGACTTGTGGTTTCCACAGCTGCAATTTTGCCTTATTAACCCTGAATCCCAGTTTTTGTCAAAATGAAAATAGTATCTTGGTGGTAGCTAGAATAAGGATTATAAGCTAAAAGTAAATCATCCACATATTGTATTAGAGTGGACCCACAGGGAAATTGAATTCCATCTGTTTGTTTCTTCATTTCCTTAGAGAAAAAGGTATATGATTCTATATACCCTTGAGGCAACCTTGTCCATTAAACTGTTGCCCTCTGTAGGTAAAGGCAACAAAATACTGACTGTTTGGGTTAATGGGACTAGATAAGAAAGCAGAAGAAAATTCAGTCACCGAAAAGATGGTAGATGTCAGAGGACAGCTTAATATAGTGGCTGTATTAGGTACTACAGGACAAGTTGGCACTACTATTACATTAACTACTCTTAAATCTTGTACAAATCTATAGGTATTTTTGCTTGGTTTCTTAACCGGTAAAATAGGTGTGTTACACAGGCTTCTAGTAGGGACAATTAGTCCTTGCTGCGATAACACAGAAATGACAGGTTCAGTTCCTCTCTCTGCCTCTGCTGCCATCACTGATACAGGGTACTGAACAACCATTGGCAGAGATTCATAATACTTTAAAATAATCCTGACTGTTTTTGCATCCTTTATGAGTTCTACCTTGTAGTCATTGGCAGTCCACAGCTGCAAGAGAACAGCTTCAAGTCCCTCCAATTCAGTCATTCTGGAGGTCTGTTCCAATCTAAGTACTGTGAAGAGTATATCTTCAGTTGAACAAATGTTGGCTGAATACAGATTTAAGGGGCGAGATTCAAATTGTTGAAGCTGAGCATCCACTAATTTTTTTATTTTTCTTTCTCCTCTCTGACTATATTATCTGCTACATATTGTGTTTAACAATTTCATATATATGTAAACTGGGCCAGTGTAAACACGCCTTTTAAATATAATCTCGTATAGTTGATAATAAGCCTTCTACAAATGCTGCTGACAGATCATTGGCTACCACCCTTTCATTAGGTTCTAGATGTCCTTAAAAAGCCTCAAACACATCTGTTTATGCACTGCAAGTATGTATCAATAGATGTGTTTTCCTTTTGTACAATAGGTTTGATTCATGCACAGTTAGGTCTTAGAGGACATGTAGTAGTAAGTACTTTTAGTAAGTTGCCTCTCATAGCTACAAATCCTTTATCTGTGTGTTTTGGAATAGTGCTATCAATAGCTGACATTTCCCATGGTTTCCTAAAAATATATATAGAGGAGTAGAAGCCTTTAAGACTCCCATGAAGTCTTCCATTGTAGGGTTTTACAACTGTACATGTCCCTCTAAAATCATATTACAATTGGCTGGATGTGTTTGAATGTGAGTGAGAGATGCTACAATAGTCTGAAAATCTACTGCAGTCCATGGGCAGACCACTGTTATAGTGGACTCAGCATCACTGTCACAGGTCACTGCAAGGTTAGGTGCCTCTCATAAACAGGGATTTTAGTATTAGGTGGAGAGTGATGGAGGGGATGGGACTATAATTATCAGTGGATGAGTCAGAAATTGATGCATCCTTGAAAATTTGCTTAGGAGGAGGTTTCCTCCTGTACTCTTCTCCATCAATAATTATCAGAAGTTGGATAATTAGCTCTTTAAATCTTTTTAAGGTAGGAGGAGGCACCAAATTGTATGTATTTGTTGATGTATTTTTTTGAGAAACATGCTTCTGTTTTGGATAGATCTGTTTGCTTTTGTTAACTGTTCTCTTTAACATTTGATCAGAATTTGAAACAAGGTGTTGTTGCTGCTGTTGTCAAAATCTACACTTAGGGCAGACTGATGTACTAGCAGTAACTTGGAAGGTAGAAATATCAAGAGAAATAGTAGAGAGGCTATCATCGACTCATTCCCCTGCTGTCTGTCATCTGGGAGAGGTAGGTCTATCAGCTACATAAGAGATTGGATGCTCCACCTAAGGGAGAGGAGGGCAGATGGTATCAGTGGTCAGTCATCATCAGAAGAGTCAGGTTGAGGTATTGGTAAATTGTCTAACTGTTTTAACGGGTTCATAGGTTCATAGGTAGGTACTAGGCTGCCGGCCCTGGGGCCTATACAAGCCCAGCCAAAAAGGTACCCTGGCTTTTGCCACCCAATAAAATTATTTTCCTGTGCCACTGTTGAGCAGAGCCACAGAGGTGATCCCTGGGGTGAATCTCCTATTTCCCATCCAATCATCAATATTTTTCATGAAGAGTGCTAATGAGGAGCTTTGTTTGATATAGATAGGTAGTTTATTCCAGAGTATGGAATGTCTCTGGGACAGGAATCTATCCCTCCGGCATGTTCTGTTTATTGTGGTGACAAGGTTTAGGTCCCTACAGCATGTAGCTCAGAGGGATTGGGATTTATTTAAGTGGAGTATGTCCAACAGCTCTGGGTTTGACATAGCTTTGTATGTTAGGCAGAGATCACCTCTGAGTAGGCGATAGGCGACGGAGTAAAGCTGGAGTTTTTTGAGACGATCTGCGTAGGGCATCTGTTTGAGGCCGGTAATCCTCTTTGTGAGGTATTTCTGCAGCCTTTCCAGTTGTTGTAGATGTCTTGTGAGGTACATACCAAAAGGAGCGTTGTATTCTATAGTGGGTCTAATGAGTGATGAGTGAAGGGGAACAATGACCTCTTTTTTTCTGGATGAGAATCCTTTTGTGATGAGGTGTGCCACGTAGAAGGATTTCCTGACTACTGTGGCGATGTGATTATCAAAGGAGAGACTACTGTCCACCTGTGTCCCAAGGTCTCTTATCACACTTTCAATGTTAAGTATACTACCGCCTATGTTGTAGCTCATGGGTACAGAGTTTTTACCAAAGGGGATGACAATGCATTTTTTGGCATTGAGCTTGAGGCCATGGCTTTGACACCAGGCATCTGTCTCCGTGAGGCCCTTTTGTAGGATGTCCACATCGTTAGGAGTTTCGATTATGGCTCCTAGTTTGCAGTCATCTGCGAACTTCGTTAGCCAAAGACCTTCTGTGTTAGCCTGTACTTCAGAGAAGTAGATACCAAACAGGAGAGGAGCCAGGACTGCACCCTGTGGTACTCCACTTGTCACTGGTCTGAAGTTGGATTTGGAGTCTGCTACTTTCACAGTAAGGGTTCTGTCAGTGAGCCAGTTGGCAACCCATTTTGTGACATAGGGATTTATACCTAGTTTAGTGAGTTTATCTATAATTCCAGAGTGGGGGATGGTGTCGAAAGCCTTGGCAAGATCTAGATAGGCTGTGTGAACCACCTTACCCTTGTCTATGGCTTTGGTGACTGCTTTAAAGAAGTCTGTCAGGTTTAGGAGACATGATCTGCCTTTTACAAACCCGAACTGGGTGGGGTCCAGAGTTTGGAGATTACCAATGTCTTTGTTTATATGTTCCATGATGATATGTTCCATGGCTTTGCAGACCAGGCTCGTCAGGATAATGGGGCAGTAGTTCCCAGGGTCCGTGAAGTGGGATAACCATTGCTGTGCACCATTCAGCAGGCACAAAGCCTGAGGTGAGGCTATGATTGAACATAGTACTTAGGTGGGGTGCCAGTTCATTCTGTAGTTCGTGTAGAATGCAGCCTGGGATGTTTTCTGGTCCCATGGATGCTGTGTTCTTGGCTTTGGAGAGTGTGTTTTTTACCTGTGCAGCCATGATTACAGGAACTTTGCATTCTTCCGGTATAGAGATGGGCTGTTTAGGGGGTGAGAGGGGGGTAAAGTTAGCACTGAACTTATCTGCCAGGATGATGGCAATATCAGTTGGGTCTATATATTTAGTGCCATTGTGCTGTAACTCAGAGCAGATCTGTGTGTTGCCATTGAGATTCTTGACATAGCTATAGAATGCTTTGTGGTTGTCTTTAGAATCAGTGGCGATTTTGTTTTCGTAACTAGCTTTGGAGGATTTTATCAGGGATCGCGCTTTTTACTGAGGCTGACCAGAGAACTCCTCCACTTGTGGGATTTTACTCTCTTTTGCAACAGTTTCTTCCTTCTGTTGTACAGTTTGTTTATGGCAGGGGACCACCAGATTGGCTTCCTTTTTTTGGAGGATAGCATCTTGGTTCTTTTTGGGATAGCATGATCCATGCACTCATGTAAGTTCTTATAAAGTGCAATTGTGTAGGATTCAGTAGTCATAACTGCATTGTCCGCCTGCATGGGTGTCATTAAGTTCACCACTTCTGTCTTAAGAAGCATGAAGTTGGCTTTGGAGAAATTTTTTACCATGGTTTCCTTAATGGGGGGTGGGGGCAGGATGTGGATATCTAGGGTAATTAGCTTATGGTCGGATCGGACCAATGAGGCGTTGTCTTCAGGTGTGGAACACCGGTCACTCATATTGGTAATGTCTAGATCTAGGATATTGTTGCCCCTGGTGGGGGTGTGGATAAGTTGATCCAGGGCACTGGAGTTTATGAATTCCAGAAAGCGTTGAGCAAAGGAGTTGGTACATGTAGTTTTCCCAGTTAATGGTGGGGTAGTTGAAATTGCCCATTATTGGGGTGTTTGGTTGAACCCTAATATTTTCCAGTACATCAAGAAAAGTGGAGTGGGAATCCTGGGGCATGGTGGGCGATCTGTAGCAAGCTAAAATTTGGATTGCAGTTTTGCCCAGAGTTAGTTGCACTTGGATAACTTCGGCTGCATTATGCTGAGCAACTAGCCTGGAGGTGTGGATATCCTTAATGAATATGTACACACCTCCACCTTTGGTCTTCCGGTCCAGGTTACATGGCCAAAAAGTGTGGCATGAGTTATAGCCTGGTAGTGCAGGGGTGCAGGGGTGCTCTCTGGAGCCTTGAACCAGGTCTCAGTCACTGCACATATATCAATGTTCTCCATTTTAAGGAGTGCCTCGAGTGAGTGCATTTTGAGATTTAGACTTCTAGCATTGAGTAGCATCACCCTCAGTTTTTGCTTGCCTGTTCCTGTTACGGTGGTGAATTTGTCATTTGAGCCTTGCCTAAAAAAGGCACTATAGGGGCGGCAAGAACCTTAGCCAGTATCCGGAATCCCAGGGGTGACAGGTGCAGACCATCTCTGGCAAAGCATTGTGGTCTTTCGACCATGTCATCCCAGGTAGACAGATACTGGATTCCTTTAGAATTGCACCAGAAGCTTAGCCAATTGTTGAAGTCAATCATTTTGTCCTTGTACTGCGGCATCATTCTGGGTGATGGCAGAATGCTACTCAGGGCTAGGATCATACCTGCCTGGGCTACAAGATCAGAGAGCTCTTCCATGTCTCTTTTCATGTAGTCCAGGGAGGTACATCTTAGGTCGTTCATACCAACATGGACAATGACAGAGTCATATTTGTACTTGTTGTGGAGTGACCTGAGGGTGTGGGTTATATGGCGGATCCTGGCACCCGACAGGCAGCTGACAGTAACCTTCTCCTTGTTTAGCCTGGTGAGTGGGACATCAGTGTGCCTGACTAGAGTCATATATGACTAGCGTGTTGGGTACGTTGTTTTGCCTTATTGGCTGTGGTTGAGTGGCACACTGAGTCTGCAGGCTATGTGTCATTTGGGTTGAGTTGGGGGAGTGGAGGTTGCTTGCATTTCTGCTTTGGAGGTCTCTGTTGCTTGAGCAGATTATTATTAAGAGCCTCCGCAAATGTTTTTGTGTTTCTTTGTGAATTGTCTCCCGCACATTTTTGTGACATATTGATTGTTTTATTAGCTGCCTGCAGCTGCATTTTTAATTTTGTAGAATTAAGTTTTAAATTTCTAATTACAGATGCCTTTTCCTTATACTTAAATTCTTACTGGCAGTCATTAAAAGCTGACCAACAAGAGGCAGATACTTTGCTTCCTTTTTGATTATGTTTCTTTTATCAACCATTCCATCCTCAGGGAACTTCAGTGCACTATCATGTTTAGTGAACTCGGACCATTTCACCAAGTATTTACAGCTGTCTCCTCCATATTTATGAAACTTAGTCTTAGCTGGAGTACCAGGCTCTGGCTCTTTTAATACTCCCACACTTGCACCCATTGTAAATTTAATACAATGGAAAAAGTGCCTGCTCAGATATGGCAAACTCAATTTAATAGAATAATTTGATAAAACCCATTGTCATACAATAAAGCCTGCTCTCATACAAAGACCCACCGTAATACAAAAATCACTATTCTCCTGAGGAAAAAATATAAGAAAACTTACCTGTAGAGATTTCAAACTCTGGGTGAAAAAAATGTAGCTGTGATCTAACACACCAGAAATGCACCTGACAAAAATCCTGAAAAAATGGGCCCAAAAGCTAATTTCTGCTGAAGCAACACACAGACAGCTTGAAATCCAAGACTTCTTGGCAACACAGGGAAAAAATAAGTTACTAAAATGCAATTCAGGACAGTAGAATGATCTTTATTGTAAAAGAACATACGTATGTGGGGGACTAAGCAATCAAGGTCTTGTCTGCCTGAACAAAGAAGCTGCAGTCATTTTTATACTGTAAGAGCTTATGAACAAATATTTTGCTATCTATCAGACTACAGTCACTGATCAATTAAAACTAAATACCTCTATGTTGTTTTGTTTACGAAGAATCTGCTGACCTCTTATCTGTGCCTTTCCTTATTAGGCACAAGTTCTGATCTTTCCCATTAGCACTACGAAATGTCAAGACAGTGGAAGAAACTCAAGACAGGCCTAAGCTGTCAGGATCCATCTTGTAAAAAGATGGATTCTGTTTCTAAAGGAAAAAGTATAAAGCAAAACACTTGAACATTTCTCCCGTCTCAAGGTACACCCAATTTTGTTGTCAGGTCATGCTCCCCTTTTATTATAACTTAATTTGGACACTGATACTATACATTAGAAGACTGATTTATTTTTTAAGGTGGATTACTTTGAAGGAAAGTTAAAGTTTTTTGATGATAAGCAGGGACTGATGTCACAGTATAGGATTTTTTTCCAGAGTTGTGGGATTCATTTAAGATGTTTTTAGTACATACTATAAGAAAATGCATGAAAACTAACGATGGCTATTTCTTAGAAGTCACGACAATATCAATCCATTTTACTACTGCTGCAGTCAGGTATTACAGGGTTTGTACGGGATATATCAACAACGTCAAGATCAGTAACTTACTGGATTGTAACGCAGATCAGGCTAGACAAACTAAAGCTGTAAAAAGTTTGTTACCTCTGTTAATCAAATCAAAATATTCATGAGTGAGTCTTTGACAGCAGTTTGCAAACAGGACAATATGCAGCATTTCTGGGAATTTTGTACATGCACTTAATAGTATACTTTGGGAATCAGATGACTGCTATTGTAACATATATGTTAAGGAACCCAGCACTTACCAAATTGATACTCACTTGACATGTTATTTACGGTATTTGACTTGCCCAAAAGATCCCAAAAACAAGAATTATCATTATTTGCTGAGGTTGCTTTTGAAGTAAAGCGAATGAAAGAGCAGAAAAATGGCAAGCCCTTTGGCACTGATGGCCTGCCATTGGATACTTAATCTGAAATGCAAAGAAACATTTATTTCAAATGTTATAGCTTTAGCCAGTTACGTGCCAGCAACTTATTGTCCCCCTCCTTTCCCCTGGTGACAGATAGCCATAGCTACAATACCAAAACAAGGGAAGGATCCTATACTGATTGACTCATATAGACCGATCTCTATCTTACCATCATTGTAAGCTACCCACCTCTCTTTTGCAAGACAAGTGTCAAAATGTCCACCTTCCCTTAATAATCTTGGATCAAATGGGTTTTGTCCCTTAGTATACTACATAAGATAATGTAATTACAGTTTTTTTTTTCTGGCTGAGGATGAATCTAAAAACATCCTCCCACCGTCGATAGTCTGGATGCAAGGAAGGCATTCAGCCATGGAAATTGGTGTTATATTTTAAGATTCTGTTGCATATGCATTTTCTTTTTAACTTTGCAGATCTGACTCACTTACTTTATAAGTGTTGGGATACCATGAAATAAAACAGAACGTTTCCTCACAATTGGCCTTCTTAGTGCATCAAGACTGGGGTGTATACTTTTCCTCTCTTCCATTTAAAATGTATAAGGTCAAGGTTATAAATCACTGAGATTAGGAGAAACAGTATTCAGGGTCATCATTGGGTTAAATTTTAAATATTTGAGGATGATGTGGTTTCTACTTAGCCAGCCTGGGACAGACTCTGAAGATTTTGTTTTAAGAGTTGCAAGGGTTTAGGAAATATTCAGGTTGCAACATTATCCAGAGCTGTGGCTATGTCCTTTGGTGTCCCTGGCAAAACACCCATCTGGCACCTATGTGCTATTTAGTTGAGAAAAGAGAGATAGAGAGACAATACGCATACAATGACAAAGGGAATAAATTAAAACCAATAATGTGCATGCATGGAAACAGGGCAGCTTTCTCTTTCTTACTCATTTGAGTTATTTAGGTTAAACATTATCCAGAGCTGTGGCTATGTCCTTTGGTGTCCCTGGCAAAACACCCATCTGGCACCTATGTGCTATTTAGTTGAGAAAAGAGAGATAGAGAGACAATACACATACAATGACAAAGGGAATAAACTGCTCTAGTAAAGGTTGCCAGTCCTTCCTTAATATGCAAGTCTACAAGCATGGTTTTGAAATCTGATTTCCACTCCTGCTTGCAGACTTGAAAGTAAAGGACTGATTGACAGCTCTATATGCTGCTGATTGTACCCCCTTACAACAAGCACCAACTGTCATTTAAGCAGCAATAATCTCACTTTTAGCTGCTTTAATGATTACATGCACTGCTTACAAGACCAGTCAGCACCTCCTTGACAGTTTTAGTCATGTCCCCTTCCATCTTGCACCCAAAATAACCACTTCATTTGCCCCACCCTTGCTATGGCTCTCAATTTATCCAATACAGTAACTACTCCAGCAGACCTATTGAACAAGGAAATATTGTCAAAATCAGGATGTTTTTCAAAGATAGAAGGGAATTTGTGTTCCTTTTATAGAGAGGCTGGAGGCTTTGGCATTAGTTATTTATTGTCCCTAGGGCTACCAGTACCTTTTCCAGCTGATTTTCACAGCAATCTCAAGAAAATGATTAAGAGTTTTCTATGGTTTGGCAAGCTGTCCAGAATAGCATTGAAGGTCTTAATGTTGCCTATCTTGATGGGAGGATTAAGGATTCTAGATTTTAAGCTGTGATCATGGGCTGTGATGCAGTCCCAAGCCTATAGACGATATTGTAATAACTTATGGAATGTTAATCAGAGACAAGACTGTAAGCTAAATGCTTATTTGTGCACAGTATACTAAATAATAAAGCATAACTGTCAATTGTGCACATGTGTGTGTGTGTGTGTGTGTGTGTGTGTGTGTGTGTGTGTGTGTGTTTGTGTGTGTGCAGGGATTCCCTTCACAAGGTCAAAGTTTAAAAACTTCGAACTTCAAATGGTAAAGACCATAAAATTGAATTTTTGAAACTTTGAACATTTTGAACGGCGATCACCGTGCAGCACAGAACATGAAAGTTACTGTTTTCTTTACTGTAGTACAATCAAAATGCAAAAACATAAAAAAAAAATGTTTTATTTTTATTTTTTTACTACAATTTCAAAATTTCAAAACTTTGATCTTAAGGTCTCGACCATTTGCAGTTTGAAGTTTTGAAACTTCGAACTTGTAAAGTAGATCTGTGTGTGTGTGTGTGTGTGTGTGTGTGTGTGTGTGTGTGTGTGTGTGTGTGTGTGTGTCTGTGTGAGTGTGTGTGTGTGTGGTGTGTGTGTGTGTGTGTGTGTGTGTGTGTGTGTGTGTGTGTGTGTGTGTGTGTGTGTGTGTGTGTATAAATATATATATATATATATATATATATAGAGAGAGAGAGAGAGAGAGAGTTAGATATAGATATGGGGGGAATTTAATAAAACCTACACAGACTTTTTTTCCATGTAGATATAGTGGCACACTGGTTACATGCAAGTAAACAGGTTTGTGATCCAATAAACAGAGCTGGACAGCGTGCACGTACGCTCCTACACAAAAGTATCTGTGGCATGCAAATCATCTGATAAGCAGGTGAATTACATGCAAATGAGGGTGGTAGAGTGATCCAGGAAACAGATAGGCAGTCCTGCAGACCCTGTGTTGGTGTCTATAGTGTACATGGAAAAATTCTGTGCAGAGGATTTTAAACATACAGGGGCTGTAAATGTGTAGTGAGATGGCCACAATAGCATAGCAGACACAGATATGTGCAAAATCATCCCCCGTGTGTCCAAAACAGTATGAGACGTAATGTACAATAATCTTATTTTTTTAATGATCTGGGCATGGTTACATAGCACACCGCAGTGTGCAAACATGCTTTTATGAAAAAATAAAAAATAAAAAAGTGTAAAAACCAAAGTTATTAGTATGTGACAGTAATGTATTATAGAGCCCTGCATGAAGTATCTACAATGGCAGAATGGTTCTGTTGCTAAGGAGGCAGGGGCTGGAACCATATTGTTTACAGGTTGTGTGCACAGATCCCTATGCAAATGAGCTGGGGTTACTGAATAGCACAAGTGGGTATCTGTGCCCACATATCCCATCCATATAGGCCCAGAACCATGTTGGTGTCCACAGAAGAGCTAGCTTACATCAAAGGGGGGGGGGTTGTCTGTGGACTTGTAAGCTCATTATAGCTCAGTGGTGCCTGTTTGAATGGTGTGGCACTCCGCTGAGCAGGAGTGTATGTAGAGTCTCTGTTAAGCTTTGTTTACCTTTGGGCCGCATGTTTCATCATGTTTGAGTATGTTTGCATGGTGCGCCGCCGTGCTGAGCATGGCCTTTCATAAGGATATGTACACTGAGTGCTGAGCACTGTTTCCCTTCATGGCATGTGTTTGCACGGCGTGCCACAATGCTGGGCGAGGAAGGCTGTCAGCAAAAAATTGGCTGAGAAAGGCAATGATATAGTAAGTACTGATAACTCCTGTTTCACTTAAACTAGGGCCAGTAACAGTCCTTAATGATGTACTTGGCAGGTGGAATGCATCATAAGTAGCCAATCACAAAGGCTGCACCTACAGCAGAGCACTATAAAGGTTACGTACACTCTACAATCTGATTTCACCCCCCCATACTCTGCACCAGTGGAGTACAGATTTG
This sequence comes from Protopterus annectens, assembly GCF_019279795.1. Classification (NCBI taxonomy): domain Eukaryota; kingdom Metazoa; phylum Chordata; order Ceratodontiformes; family Protopteridae; genus Protopterus; species Protopterus annectens. Next base: position 1,673,436,939 of record NC_056731.1, on the reverse strand, counting down.
GGAGTTTTAACTGAAGGAATGCTAGGGGCTGCTGTAGGTCTGCTACATGTGTATGTGCTAGATGCTGAGGTCAATGCTGCTGCTGACCATAGGCCTAGAATGAAAAGGAGAAGAGTGTTCAGGCCCAGAGTAACCTTCCAGGAGCTACATGAGCTGGAGATTGTAGAGTGCTACAGGGTGAACAGGGACATAATACAAGAATTCACTGAGCTCTGCCAACCTCAGCTCAGACCCAGAGCCAACAGAGGGGAACCCATCCCAGTAGAAACAAATGTATGTGTATTCCTTAGGATACTAGCTATAGGTAGATTCCAAAGACCAACTGGGGACATGATAGGGGTCTCCACCAGTTCCTGGATGCCATGCTACCACATACTAGTCAGCACATTTATTTTCTCCTGATCCCTGAAGTGAGGGTCAGCAATATGCAACACTTATACTATGTAGCACACTTACTCTGAGGTACTGGGTGCCATAGATTGCACTCATGTACACATCAAGGCACCACACATTGAGGAGGGTAGATTCTACATCAACTGCAAGGGTTATCACTCCATCAACTGCCAGGTAGTTGGCAATGGCCAGGGCAATATCATTAATGTGTGTGCTGGCAGCCCTGGCAGTTATCACAACTCCCATATCTAGCTTGCATCACAGCTGTACCAGATGTTTGCTAGGGGGACATCCCACACAGCCATTTACTGGGTGATGCTGGCTACACAATGGAACCATGGATGATGACACCCATCAGAAATGCACACACACCCACAGAAGAACACCATAATATGGCACATGCACAAACTAGGAACATCATAGAGCATGTGTTTGGGCTGCTGAAGTCATGGTTCCTGTGTCTCGATATATCTGGTGGAGTCCTGCAGTACTCTCCAACCACATGTGCACAAATGTTCACAGTATGTGCCATGCTACACAATATGATTCTGTGGAAACAGCTGCAGCAGAATCAGCAAGGAGAAAGGATACACAACCCCCCACCAATGCCTAGGTCACCACAGCAACACCCACAGTGGGACTCAGAGGAGGAAATCCCTGAGGTTGTCCCTGTAGGCTGATGTAGGCTTGCCCAGTATGCCCTGGCCTTGGCCAAGAGGCAATGCATAGCCCATGAACTGACAACCAAAGGTTCTACGGACTGACAACTTACTCCGACTCACATACATATTAGTAAAAATAATGCCAGCCAGCCCACACAACCTGTACCTAACCATGAATTGGCTGTGTACTGCATGCATCAGACAGAATCAGCCCCAAACTACAGGTCTGTCAACTGCTGCATTCGCAAGGTAAGCCACTCATTTATTCACCACTTGTAAGGGGTACTAGAATATAGTAGTATGTGTATGAACCTGTCACATGTATGCAAGGGAATATAGTGGGCTATTGGGCTACTTGGAGAGAACTAACAGCCAATTTGGACAACAGGTAATCTGTCCAATAGTATGTGCTCCTTAATATGCACTAGGCCACATGGTTGAAAAATCCACTACATTATTCAAGGGAGATGGTAAACAGTAGGTTCCCATGACAGTCGCATGACTGTCTATGCCAGCAGAGCTTGGGCTGGTTGTCCCCCACTCCCAGCACATCAGGCTACCCATACAACTGCTATAACAGTAAATCTGCAATGATATATCAGCAGACCAGTCAATTCCATGGCTGTGACATAGAACTTGGCCACATGTCTGTATACTGTTGATTGTATGATGAATGACACATCCTTGTATGGCAGCCTGTGTGGCTCAATAGGCTAGGGACATTAGCATGGGTGATGGTGTTGATGGTTTGAATCTGACAGTACCCACATCTTTTGCTTGTGAGGTAGTCATATGGTGGTGATCCCACAGACTGTCATACCCCTCAATCGGTTAGTGCATGAAAGCTGGACAAAGCCAGAGAGAATGGGGGGATAAAGGGCCAAAACTGGAGACAGACAGTCAGATGCTCTGATTAACCTAGAAGGTGGCTAGTATAAAAGAGGGTTGCATCAGTACAGAATATCTGAAGGATATAAAGTCCAACACTCAAATGTTTGTCTGTAGTTAGTACTATTCATTGACTGCATTATACAACATTTTACCAGAACACCATAAATGTATGAGGAACAGGCCAGATGTATGGGGTGAAATGCTGGACATCATGAAAAAACATGCACAGTGAGAGGTATGCAGTAGGCCACATGGTTGAAAATTCCACTACATTATTCATTATGTGGTTCATAGATGTGTACTAGGCTAATGGCCCTTTACAAGCCTAGCCCATAGGACTACCATGGCATCATGACACCCGACCTTAGTTCCCAGTGCCTCTGTCGAGTAAAGCCACTGGAGTGATCCCTGGGGTGAATTTTCTATTTCTCATCCACTCATCAAGATTTCTCTTGAAGAGAGCCAAAGAGGTGCTCTGCTTGACATGCATGCAAAGTCTATTCCATAGCATGGACAGTCTCTGGGTTATGAACCTGTCCCTCCAGAATGTTCTGTTGATTGTGGTAATGAGTTTGAGGTTTCTGGAGCATGTGGTGTGGAGGGATTGGGATTTCATCAGATGTAGCATTTCTACTAACAAATGTTTGCAAAATATCAGGATATTTGCCTCATAGTTTTGGTCAGTTTCACTCAAGCTTGTGGATCTCTGGCAAATATTTAAACATTGTCACTGAGTTTGGGCCTTCATCCCCCCATAAATTAATGGTTTGTCCTGCTTCCATGCCGTAAGAGGTTGACAGGTATGTTAGGCATAGCCATCGACCAAACAGGGATATATGTTAACAGAAATGGGAACTTAGCCAGAGTACATCAGGGACATTCAATGACACTTTCAAATGTTAGAACTATGTATGTGAGACAGTGACTGAATGAGGGAGGTGAATTACAGTAGATCATTTGACATTACAGGAGTGTACACCCTTACTCATTGTCACAATGTATTATGTGTGATCCACTAGCTTTCCTAAAACTGCCAACTGTTGTAGGAGGGATTGACAGGGACAGAGCTGAGATGTGATTGAAAATCAGGGACAGTTGAGAGGCAAGCCTGTAGGTGTATCATTAACATGTCATCCCCATAGATCTAAGACAGGCTAACTGCTGTAATCTCTATTCCCCATACCTCCATCCTCCTGTCTGCACCCTGTTATCTGGAGAAATCTATTACATACCTGATGGAGTGCAATACTCCTTTTTTGAACTTTGCTTCTGGTAATCTTTTGGAAATACACCCCCCCCCCATGTGAGTTAAGTCTCATACAGACCTTAAGCAGCTGCTTGCCTTTTTAAGGTACTCCCCAATAGCAGGTAATTGCCTCTGCACCAATCTGTGGCTTAAAATTGCTATTTGCGGCCAAAACAGCTGAATTGCACAATCACGGGCCAATTACATCACCACACTGCAATATATAAGGTCTTCATGTAGACCTGGGCTAATTTTTTAGTTGTTAAGATGGACATTACTGAGTTGTGGAGAGTACAGCATCACAGAGAGTAGGTGCCATAACTGTCAACTGTAGAAATGTATGGAGTATGTCCACAATTTTGCCTCATATGTGTGGTCAGTGTCCCATGACATTGTGGTCATCTGGCAGTTCACTGGCAAACATTGTGGGTTGAGGTCAGTAAGGAAAGAGACACACTTGAGTGCCAGACTTCATAACACTCAGAATATGTATGTTAATGCAACAGCTGTTATTCTATCAACCTACAATCTTTCTAGGGGCAAACCTTTGCACATGTCCTTAGCCCCATTACATATGGCTGTGTCTGGATCTTTTGTTCTAGGGTGTTGGGAAGTATGGTAGGTCTGTAGCAGCTACCTTTACATACAGCTGTGCATGCTACAGGCTGCAGCTGCTGCACCTAGTGCACATAGGGGAGAGTGTGGACACTTTTGAGGAGAGCAAGCTGTGCATGTAACTGTGGCAGGTCTGTCAGCCCTGTCATTATGGCAAAGCCAGGGTAAGGGTACCCTGTACAGTCCAACTGAGGCATGCGATTAAGGTATGCCTGTTATGCAATGGCGCCAGTAACAGAGTAGTAGGCAATATATAGTTAGGCTATAAGGATATATGCAATATGCCCCTACCTGCAGGCCTCTGACTTGCAAAACTGGGTAGCAGTTCATTAATTAGCAGTAACCTGTGTGGATTAGGATTGCATGACTCAGTCATTACTCGCTGCCTTCAGAATAATGTAATTGAACTGCAATGTGTGTGGCAAAATGTATTACAAGCAAGGCATTTAACAGACTGTGCTAATGAGTCACTGCAAAAGCATGGGTATTTGCAAGATATATGTGCACATATACAGGCTGTTACAAATATTTCTACATCCATTTGTATGTGCATGGCTTTATATGGCTGTATTTCTGCACCAGGTCCCATTTGTACATGTACTTTGCCACTGTTGCCTTAGCAGCTGACTTTCCACAACTTGCTGATAAAAGGGCACATATACCTGCTATCACAGGCCACACTTACATCCATTATTATGTCTTTGGCTGTCTATTGGTGCATTACTGAACCAGAGTCCAGGATATGCTCCCATTTTCCGATTAGTTTTTATTTCACTTACATGCCTAATGACTATAAATGGCAATCAGTATGTTTTGCTGGAAACACCTGCTTTAAGTCAGATCAGTGTGGTGTGGTGGGTTAATGCAGTGAGCTGTAGGTGAGAAGGGCCTGGGTCCAAACTTGGCAGAGGTGTTTATTTTGTACATGTGTCTAACAATGTAATAAACACATTTAATTATTAAAGCTCATTTAATCTTAGCTAAGTGAAGCAAAGTGATGCGACACACCATGCCACTTTGCTTAGCTCCACTCAAATCTGAGCTAAAAAAAAATTAAAAAAAGAAAAGGAGGATGATAGGAAAGTGGTGAAATGGGAGCAAGCAGGGGGAAAAGTGAGAACAGTGAAAGGCAGTTAGGGATGTGCAGGAAAGGTGTAGGAAAGAACCATAGCTATCCATATCTTGTACAGCAACAGCTGTGCATTTTGACAGATTTTGTAAATGAATTTAGACTCTCAAACCCCAGAGAGAGGGGTGAGGTCAACATAACTGTATTGTCAAGCCAATTAGACCAGATTAGTGGTGTCCAGTAGAAACATGGGCAACATGGAGAGCTATGTATGGGGCAATATTTTTTGGGACAGGTGCCCATTTATTTAAGGTGAGAATGGAATGTAAGGGAAGGAACATAGGTACATGTGGGGAGGTAAGTTGGGTAGGACAGGATATGTTTGCAGACAGACAGGACAGCAGACAGGAGTGATGTATGACATATGAGGGCAGTAAACACCTTGGATGGGGAGGGTATTGTGGAATCCAAGTCACACTTGCCTCCAGACAGCAGCAGCATGACTCATGTCCCCACCCATGGGACAGTCAAACCTGCTCCTTCACTGCCCTGAGGGTGGCTGTGCTGGAAGCCAGGCACTAGGGTGAGCCTGCCCCAACAGGTCAGCCAGCATGCTCACAACCTGGTGCAGGATGCGTTCATAGCTCTGGTGAACAATCCTGTGCACTATGACTGGCAGTTGATCCTGGGTGACTGCAGCCCCTCATCCACCACTCCTAGGGGGAGGTAGTGCCCCATCCCCTTGAGGCAGTTCCACCCAATGCCACAGGTGTTGCATAAGTAGCGGAGGGGGCACCACCGTCCTGGGACCCAGACATGCTAGGAACCAGGTGCTATGGCCAGTTGAGGCAAGGTAGGCAGATCACCAGTAACTGGTCTATCCCAATGTGCTGTAGTAATGGAGGTATAGCAATAAGTGTAGGTTATTTACTAACAAAACATTATTAGTAATAACAGCATGACAGAGCACTGGAAATAACACAATTACATATTAATGCATATTATGTGAAACACAACAATAAATATCAGAACAGTCAGTATAACAGCAAAGCAGTAACAGTTACAGCATAAGGCCAACAAATAGGTAATTTAACAAGGATATATTTATATGCATCAATTATAATACATAACAATAATAAAACACATCCCCAAAAAACAGTTAATGTAACAACATATGTTAATAGTAAACCATAACCAATTAATAACAGTAATAAATAAATGAAGATAAGTGGTGGGGAGAGAGAGAAAATCAGTCTGTTAGCATTGCAGCTTACTTCCTTGACAGCAGTACTACTATCTACCCTACGGGTCTGTATTTTTTTTATGTGTACAGTGAGTACAAGACTTTTTAGCTGATGTAGCACATGAATACTTCTCAAGCTATTTGCATGGGACACTATGGGCCAAGCAGTAACAACTGCGGGTACACAACTACACATAACACTTGCACATCAGGTGGGCCTATATAAATACCAAGGTGTTCTGTGGGCTGATTTGGTATTACTTTGCTATTTCAGTAATCACTTCCATGGTAATCCTGTGACAGTCAGATTACATACTATTAATTATGTAAAGTGAAACTGTGACACTTGAGAGACATGTATGTGTACAGTACAAACACTAAATAGCAGTCATGCCTTGGTTGGCAGGCATGGGGATAGAACCCAATAGTAGTGACTGCAGGGGACATCTGCATGGAATGTATTAATCTTAATCGACTGCAGCAACTTTTGACAGACACTTCAGGCATACAGCCATACCAGGATTACACATATTATTTCTGACTGCACATTGCTGATTTTTCAGATTCTTGCTAATGATTTTAACAGTCTGGGAAATCTAAACACACAATTATCTATTCATAATATGGGCTACCTCACCTATTTACCTGTAGTTCCTATGGAGAGAGAATGTGTGAGCATTACTTGACTGCTACTGTAATATTTAGTGCTACGTAGCACTGAATTTGAGCACTGGTTTGTGTGTGGCAAAATGTACTATATACAGAGCATTTAACAAACTGACATACTGATTCACTCCTGATTACTGACTGATTAATATTTGCCTAGAGCTTACCTGGAACCAAAATATGACTTGACAGTACTACTACAGTGTTATACTAGACTGTGGTGACTGTAGAAAACACATGCATGAAATACAAGCATCACTCATATAGTAGGTACACTATATATCAGTATCTACAATACTGGTGTACACAATTTATTGTTATTGGGTTAAAATATCTGTGGTCAACAAACAATATCAGTTCATGGAGTGGGCTACCTCACCCATACACCTTGATTATCTGATGTTTGTGGTAGAGCATTATGTGAACAATACTGGCATACAGACAGCCTTGAACAGTACTATATGAGTTAAATAATACAATTGGCAGCCATTAGATTTGCATTCTACAACTATTACAGTGTTATACTTGGCTGCAGCACCTTACCTTACAACCTGAATGCATACAGCTCTACTGTAATGGTTACAACAAGTCAATCCTGATGTACACCATTTTCCTTGGTGTTATTGGTATTGATTCATGTTTTATTGCAGAACAGTTGGCATTATTTATTTTTTGCAATGCAGCTCTAATTCCACATTTATTGCAGTACAGACTTTATTGTATATACTTTAATGCAGTTACTGGCATTGTTTCATGTGTTTATTGAACTACAGTTGGCATTATTCACTTCTTGCAATACAGCTCTAATTCCACATTTATTGCACTACAGACTTTATTGTATATACTTTCATGCAGTTAATGCTTTACCCTTTCTTGCTTATATCCCTACAGTTAGCATAACACATCCATACTTACCACACTCACAGAGCGACCTGGCCACCCCCGGCATGTGACTCGACATTGCGAGCCCTCTCTTCTGCAGCTGTTGGGAGAGAAGCACACCATTATGCATACCAATTTTGCAGGCATTCAGATTAGATATTGGTGAAACAGAGGTAAAACTACTTATATACTTCTGGGACATTCCCTGCTCAAGCTTCTTGAACCCAGGTGTCCAAGACTTTGCCCTTTCTTCATTTCTTGTCATCATGGTGGTGATGACACTGCTCACCTGTGCGGGGGTTACCAGTAACATTGGTGAGTTCTCTGGCCAGCCAGTCCCAGCCTCCCCCTTACACTACAAGCCCTGAGAACCTCCCTGCAGCAGCCAGTCATCATGGTTTTTAACTAGGAGTCCAACCATGACCATGGACTCCAAAATGCCCCAACACTGCACCTGAAAGCTGGCACCTTCACCAACACCAGCCATAGCACCCGTCAGAGGAAATTCTCCAATGGATTCTGCTGTATCCCTGCCTTTTGGCCTTAATATAGGCTGTTTTCCTGTCCTTGCACATAATTGGTCAGCATTCAAAAAAGTGCTGCATGGCTTAGTACCATGTGTACCAGTGAAGCTGAGCTAAGAAGTATGAAAACTCACAGAACCAGAGTCTTAGCAGAGCTTAGCCGCATGCAAACCAGCCAAGCAGACCAAGCAGTGCATAAACACTAGCAGGTGTTATCGTGTTTATGGGGTACTTAGCAAGTCTCAGCCAGTCTCAGTAGGTCTCAGCAGAGTGCAACAGAGCCATATTTTAAATTAGTCTGCACAATTTGTATATTAAAATTAAATATTAATTTCTCTTGCATGTATTCAAACCCTGGACCTCCTGCACATGAAGCATTCACTCTACCCATTTAGCTAAGTGAATATTAAGAAATCCAGTATACCTTCACATATACCACTGAACTACTTATAAGCAGTGTTAAGCTCCACGCTGAGCAGTGCCACACAAACATGCTTAGATACACTTAAACATCACATTTAAACAAATAATTAATGACATCCAGTTTCTATTTTTAGATGTTTGGCATTTGTCTCCTATCTTATCTGTGGGCACTGCTTAGCATTTCTGCACTGTGCGCCATGCAAACATAATTTAAAAAAAAAAAAATTTGATAAAAATAATACACCAACACAGTGCAGGGAGTCTCTTACTCCTCTGCAGACATGGTTATCACTACACCACTCCCTGTGCCAATTCAATAACCATGTTCCTCGGCTCTCAATCAGCAATGCGCCATCATTAATATGCATGGCGTGCTGCTGAGGGGGAGCCATGTACACAGACACAGTAGCATTCCATGTAGGCTCTATACTGTACCTACATGGATTTTATTAAATCCTGCATCGTAGCACTGGTGATTCCCCAAGAAAAGTATGTAAATGGTATTTAAATGGTGAAAAAAAGTATGGAAAATGATGTGAAAGGATTTCAGACTGTTGTAAGTAAATTGCAACTTAAAAATTTAATGTAATTTTCCCAGGAAGAGAGTTCCAGCATGTGAGCAAATAACACAACATAGAGTAATATGATATGAAATACATTAAAAATAAAACCAGTATATCTCTCAACATGCAGACATAAAAATATAAACAAGGGCTCTTGAAAAGTTGGAACATCAGGCTAAAAATCTGGAATTCTGATTAGCATAAATTTTGAATATCAAATAGCACATACCTTTTCCTGCTTCCAGTAGGAATGTATGATACTACTTAGAGTGACAAAAATGATGGAAAGTATAAGTACGTTATGAAAGAGACTAATGAACTGCATTGCAAAATTCTAACACACAAGGTAATTTATTTTTTATTTCAGAAGAAAGGAGATGTGAGATGTGTGTCATCTTTCTTTAAATTATTGTTGCTGCTATTATGCTGGCCATGGAGTATGGTTTTCTGTCTAGCAGACAGCTTCAAAAATCACATTTTATGAGGGGGATTCAGAAAATTGTGTGAAAGGGTAAATCAGGCTGAAAATAGGAATGTTCCTCTAAAATAGGAACAACTGAGAGTGTCTTGAAACCAGTAACAGAAAGATTATTAATATCACCCATTATTATGTAATAATAGTTTGAGCACTTTTGAAAACATTCTTCATGACTGACCAGTATAGCAGTTGGGAGATCAAGGGCCTAGAAAATAAAGCAGCTTAGCCTAGGAAGGTAGCTGCAGTGGCTGGAGTTAACAGGTAGATCTGAGCATGCTCATGCTTCTGCAGCTTATGAAGAGGCCTAACCTACCAGTACTCTGATATAGTTTGCTTGCCCTTACTTTCTATAACTTAGATTCTGCGTCAGTAATGAAGTAAGATATCTTAATAGAATTTAAATGATCTTTACTCTATAGTTGTTGACCTTTATAGGAATTTTTGTATATCAGCAAAGATATGGTTGGGTGACAGCACAATGGGCAGAGGCTCTAGGATGTCCTAACAAAGTGTCCTTGAGAAGTGACCACTTCGATTTGGGATTATGACTCTGAGGCTGTATAGTATTCTGATGAAGAAGGTAACAATTTTGATATAGTGAAAGGTGATACATATGAAGTCCCAAAGGCTTCAGCATCAGTATGCTCGGTTAACTATAATTTTACCCATGATGTATCTATCTTACAGACAAATGTGCCTTCCTGATGCTGCATGTACTCAAGTATTCTTAGAGTGGGTAAGCTGTGAAGGAGGTGAAAGGGATTTATGTACAACAGACGATGTAACAAAACAGTCGAACATTTCTAGCAAATAAGAGAGTACTTCAAGGAAGATTACAGTACCTGCATTTTCAAATACATCCTCTTAGCTGATTTATACTTAGGTCTTATTGGATTATACACATGCACCACACACACACACACACACACACACACACACACACACACACACACACACACACACACACACACGCACATGCACACGCACACACGCATACACACGCACACACAAAGTGAATCGTTGATTAAAATACTGAAAAAATATGGCAAAATATCTTGGACTTCAGTAGTGCAAGGCATGAAAAATATTTTTCTGCTTCTTATAATTTTATTTTACTCATTCTTCTTATCATGACCATGATTTTAATACTGGTGCTACCTTTATCATAATACCTATGCATTTCTTCTACCCTGAGATTACTTGTTTACTAAAATTTAGAAGCATAATACTTCTATCCCTCTGCTTGCTTGCAATGAGTTGTTTATTGATACTTTCATCTGCATCTCTATCAATATTTATGCATTAGTATTTCTCTAAGTACAGTGTGTGTTTGTGTAGGCTCAGTAGCACAGATGAAAGGAAGCCTGACTGTGACCTGGGTTCAACTCATAAGTCTGGCACATAAGAAGTCAGCAGGGGAGAATGGAAAAGGAGTGGTATTTTCCCCTTGCCTGTTGTGGAGGAAAGAGGTGGATTTTCAACATAAAGTCACAACTGTAAATGGTGTGACTAGAAGCTTCAGCTTGTGATTAAACTGATGGGTTGAGCATCAGCAGATATTTGTGGTCTTCATGATCTTACCTTTTTGCAAGTCAGGTTTGGGGGCAGGGCAAGTGTAGGACATATACAAAAATTCCCTACATCACTGAAGATGATGCTGTGTTTGAATAATTCAGGCTCTTCTCTAGATCAGAAAAGAATGTCAAGTTAAGCCCAGGGGTAAGCACCACTTATGAAATGGACACTGAAGAGATGAACTAGCAGCAACTGATACTCAACAGCGTAGGAGCCAAAATGTCCCAATAAATAAATAAATAAACAAATGAAAAATGTGTTTGTATGTTGTCATGTGCATGCTTGTATGTATGCATGCATGCAAGAACATATGTTACTTATTAAACCGGACATGCTCACTAAAGAATAACAGTAAAATAATCATAATCCATTATTTGTTATAAACAGATTGATACAAAACATTCCTGCATTTATTTATTTACTTTTTAGATTGAATATAAAAATTGTAAGGACATATGTTACTTATTAAACCGGACATGCTCACTAAAGAATAACAGTAAAATAATCATAATCCATTTTTTGTTATAAACAGATTGATACAAAACATTCCTGCATTTATTTATTTACTTTTTAGATTGAATATAAAAACAATTTAAAAGTTGGTAAACTGATTTCTGAAACTCCTTGGAAAAAAGTCTTAATTCACAAAGATTTTGATGATGGAATTTCTACTTCATACTTATCTCATATTCTGTCTGAATTATTTTATGCATTATATGATTAATTAAGTAGAATTCAAAACTAATTTTTGTTTAAAACTTGGTATAGCTGAGACACACATTCTCCACTTTACAGAAATTGTATTGATGAATTATTTAAATTCTTAAATGCAGACTGGAGATCGATGCAATATGTGACTTACTCATTTGAATACTTGTCACTTTCTACTGCATCATACTGAATTATAGGATTGTTCTGTCTGCATGGCAACTTCAAGGTTTGCCTTGGAAAATAAACTTGTTTCTAGGTAGCTTTCCTAATCACAGAAAAAATAACATGATAAAAATAAATAAAGCTGCAAATGGGTTTTGCAGTTCAGGACTGCCAGAAGCTGTTGAAGGTTGGGGGGAGGGGCGGCAAAAGGGGCACTTAGCTATCTAAAACAAAGAATCTTTATAACTGTGCACTCTCATAACAGAAGCATATCTGTGACACAAGATGACTATAATGTAAATATGAGTTAAATTTTATATGACAGCACAGAAATTGTATAGAACAATTTAAATGAAGTTAATGTTGAACATGCATGGTATGTGATCTAATAGCCACATACCCAACAGTTAGAGAAAAAAGGGCATTAGTGCTATATAACAGACACTGTTGCCACACAGAGAACAACAACCACAGAAGAATGGTGGGAAGCTGTTAAATACTTCATTCAGACTTCAGTCAGACTTAAAAAAACAGACCAACTGAAGTGTTTAACAGCTTCCCACTATTCATTTGAGCTGACTGATGATTGGTGTTAGTTCTCTGGTGTGTGTGACTAGAGCTTTATAGCAGTAAGAGGTACTTAACAAAAACTTGTTAAGAGCCTTTCTTATGTGAGAATGATGCTTAACAAACATGCTTTCCCCAAATTCAGTACATAATCATAATGAGCCATGCACTGCAAGTCATTATTTTTTAAACCAAGACATAAAATGCATCACAGAATACCTAGATCCTGGCAGTTTCCACAATTCAGGTTGTAGAAGTGGATTTTAACAAAGGGTTAGTGAGGTCCTTTGCCTTGGACCCACCTGTTGGCCACAATTGGCCCTGCTCAGAGGTGTACACAGGAAGTTACTATAACTTGTGTGTGTGTGTGTGTGGGTGGGGTGAGACCTAGGAGTAGTGAGATTATTATTTCTTAAATTCTTCTCAGAATCAAACCTCAGAGGTGCACACAGAAGGTCACAATAACTTGCTTGGGACTTTGTAAAGTGTGGTCATTATTTCTCAAATTTTCTTCAAAATTAAACCTCAGAGTTATGCACAGAAGGTCACTATAGCTTGTATGGGGCTGTAACAGTGTGGTCATTATTTCTTTAACTATTCAAAAAATCAAACCTTAGAACTATGCACACAGCATCACTATAGCTTATGAAGGGACTGTGTGCTGTCTGGGAGCAACAGGCTGGAATATATTACTTTACAATCACATATCAGAAGTGAATACAGGTAGCTTACTTGGGGGATTGAGGAGGTACATTCTCAATATAAATCTGAAATCAACACTTTAAGATATTGTGACATCCGTGCCCTGGCCCAACAATCAAGGAGCCTCAATCCTCCCCACTAACACCAGAGAGGGCGTCTCATATGAGAGGAAAGGATAACAGCTACACACAGTAAAATGCAATTTCCCTTAAGAGCACACAGATATCACAGTCAGTCGTGGCCTGGTTGCTCCCTTGCACCCCAGGTCCCCAATAAGACTCCCCACTGGCACAGCTATAAGGTCCAGATCTCAGCCTAGCTGGCAAACTAAAACCTCCAATACCCTCTCTGTCCAACCAGTGCTTCATGTCCCTGCCCAAGTAGCTGACACACGCACACACACACACACACACACACACACACACACACACACACACACACACACACACACACTTTGAGATAAGTATTTATACAACTTCACAGACACTCCTGGTAAAAGCTGACACAGATTCTCCAGCTGTGCCCCTATACCCAGACTATATGGTAGTAATTACTGCCAGCACCAACTAATAATTATCGGCTACCCAATGGCCCTTAGACGTGTGCCCAATTATTACTGTGCAATATTATTATCCAATTGCTAGTATAGCTCAAGGCTAAATCTATAGGAGTGGCTTAGACAGTAAACTCTATAAATATGCAATATGCAATGTACTCTAGAGATTAACTTGTCTCTACATAAACCATCCACAGGTAAAAGTTTTTTTAAATATTTAATAATAAATAATAAAAAAAGACAATACTACTACACCACAGTGGTATTCAAGAGTTCAGAGATCACACAGAAACTTAAAACAATACACTAGGAAAGTTCTGATATAACAGAAAAACACTTGGTCTAAACTTTATAGTCTTAGCTATTTCTACAAGAAAACATAAAGTAAAGGTAAAGTAACTTACCTACATAGAGCAATGCAGTGCTGAGTTGAATATCAAGATCAAAATGCTTAACAATCTCTGGTTCTTACTGTTTAAATTGAAACTCCAGTTCTGATAAACATTACACTGTCTTTTTCACCTTTCCTGGAGTTCCCAGGCTACACATTAACTACATTTACATTATTTTACACTTAGAGCAATAAAGGACATTCCATATGTAAATTCCGGTCATTACATTAACTTTAGCCTTAAAACAATAGACAGGATGCTTACTCCAGGCTCATCGACTCCAAATTCTAATTTCAAAGGAATAGACATAAAGTAATTTTAATTTCAAAGGACCAATAAGAAATGCTTGACTTAGTTTTCCTTACAGCAGATGGCAATGTTGCCACATTGTTGAAAACGCATTTCTTTACATTTACGACACAAGCCTGTATTTTACAATTATATTTACAAATGCCAGAATTATGTATCAAATTTTATTTGACTAGGTTGGCAGCCTTCACCCTTCTCTACCAGTCTTCACAAATATGTTATTATATTCTGGTTGTCAGATGGATACACAGACAGTAACTGTCTTTTGAGGGTGGGATGGAGAGTCAAACTGTGTGATGTGTAACAGCAACAATTTGAAATATATGATTAAGGCCACTTATTCATTCACTGTCATTCCAATCTATCATCAGAGGGATACGCAGAGGTGACTATTTTTTTTTGTTTATTTTGACTGAGGGACAGAGACAGCTTTAAGATAAGAATCTCATTTTATTGGCAACTACTTTTTTGTCAACTTAAGCCTTGAGCGGAACTTATTTTCTTCATTGAAAGAAACAATAGGATTGAACTTCTTTACTTACCTATTGTCAAGGCTATAACTGTATTACAAGGATAGTGAAACAAGCACTAAAATATACCTCACAGCATTTAGAACCCCATGACTTCTGAGGCCCAGTCAGCCTCCAGACCATCAGTTTAACTTTTTACTTTCTTCACAGTTCTTAAACTAAAGTCTTTGCTATTTAGGGAGTGGTGAAAGGATGCAGGTAGAAAAAGAAGAGCAAAAATCAGTTTCTTTCTTTAGTCATCATTTTTGTTCATATCATCATTAGCTCAAAAGATTTGAAAATAAAAGCTCTAAACTGCAACTCAGAGCATCTAAATCCTGGTGGCTTCTGGGGAGCTGACATCTCTGTCTTAATTTGATTATTTCTTCCTCATTTGTTATGGCATAGTATTCACCAGTTAAGCTATATTGAAAAAATGTAAAAAAAAAAAGCTGGAGAGTACAACATATGAGCCGTTTGTGAGGAGATCTCAGTCTCACTTACTGCACCATTAGAGACTCAGCCTTAGTCCTCCTGTTTTCCTTCAATTCCAATATCTCCACAAATACTAGAACCAGGGACCTAAATCTTCACCAACAGAAATACAACTTGGATATATTCATGCATTTTATTATATATATATATATATATATATATATATATATATATATATATATTTATGGTTGTTATATACATTCATATCATATCATTATTATTATTCATTATTCATATATTCAACATCAAATATTCATACATTTTATATATTTATTATGGTTATTTTTCTATTTATTTATTCATTTAGTATATTACCAACGATGATATTAAAGCGTATTCAGATTTTGACCACTAGATGGGAGTATTGTTGATTAAAATACATTACCACAATACTTCATTGATTTACACATTTTATTCTCTATGAGTATAGTATATAGTTTTTCATTACAAGGTATTTGATTTTTATAACAATTATATACTGTTCTGCATTTCAATGTATTTATATCATCGAGAATCAAATTATCTTATTTCAATTCTCTAAATGTCATGTATTCCAAGTTCATTTACACTCATTCATATTCATGAGCATTGTTGAATGAATAGATTTTCATTGGTTAGTTTAAATGAATGGTCAGCATATATATATATTGCTGTTAACTACTGTTGTATTTGTCTGATGAAGTCTGATTTATGTCACGAAAAACGTGGTGTTTGTCAAACGTTTAACGTTTATTAAAGCTGGTATCAGGTTCTCGGTTGTCCGGTGCAGTTTGTCCTCACACAATGCATTTTTTGTTTACAACTTGGAGAGTCATACTTATACAGCAGCAGCACCTCCCAAAACTATGGAATAAAGTTCCCCACATGTTAAGGGGAAAGATTCACTATCTTGCTTTAAATACAAACTAGAAGACTGGGTGGCTATAGACAAATTTACTTTGGGTTTGACTGGTATGACCCTCCCAGAGAAAGAAGATGCTGCCTGAGGGAGGGTGCTGACAAGGTATGAATGGTCATAAGATTCATTGGTTTTAGAATAACTATGGACCTCTGAATCTAAACTATTTTTATGCTTTACTCCCATAGCTTGTCAGAAAATCTCTCCCTAACCAACAAGCTATAGTGAATAGCATAGGTTGAGGCTAAAAGAATGAATGAGAAACTAAATACTGTAATGTGATTACCACCATGGAAGTCATTGTTCTTCTGTGAAAACAATCTGCCTAAAAACAGGCCATTAGATAGTAGAGCCAAAATCTAGCCTGATACTCAGTGGGTAAAAGGCAATAAAGACACATCAACTTCTGGGGATCGAAATCTACTTATAAAACAGACCTCTCGACTTTATGAAGTATGTATGTGAACATAATGTCTTTTTGTACTTATGTAAATTGCTGTCTTTACTGCTCTTGATTCCAGGTTGTGACTGAAATGGTCAATAGACCAGCCAACTTACCTTGTAAACAAATACCAATCAATAAATAACCTGCGCAGAATTTTGTACAAAATTACTGATTTTGACTCAAATTTTTTCCCCTGCCCCCTCATAAAATGTTTGATTTTCTGGTAAATCACTCAGGATCATACCTCTCAACTCTCCAAAATTCCTCAGAATTTCTAGAATATTGTCTTATATTTTGATCTGTTTCTCATAAAATTTGTGGTTTCCTGGTAAATCACTAAGGATGGTGCTCACTAAATAAAACATCTCATGAGTCTGAGTTTTTATATTCTTCAGAAAATGTATGCTATTTCAAAACCTGTTGTTTTAACATATTTCTAAGTTTGAAAGAGCAATATTTAAAAGCTGTCCCTAGTTTTGGCCTTTAAGCTCCCTCATTATTTTTGGATTTATCCAGAATTCTAAAGCAAAACTTATGAGGTATGCAGAAGATTATGGCCAGTCACTAATGCCAGACATCTACGTGTAGTATTTTTATTGTTCAGAAAATGCATGTTGAAGAAAACCGGTTCTGTTAAATTTTAAATTAATTAAAAATGTTTAATATTTTGTTCCCGGTTTTGAGCCTTTGTTCTCTGTTATATTTGGCTTTGTCCAAAATTCTTGAGGAAAGAAGTTGACAGGTATGCCACAGAAATGCTCACTTAGACGTTTCCATGGAAACTGTGAGCTAGGGCAGCATGAAAAAGACAATTTGTTACTCAAATTATCTTTTTTCCTGCTGCCTGAGCTTGTAGTTACCTCAGAAACAGCAATGCAAATGTTTCCATGTAATCATTACATCCTCAGCAGTTTTGGGGCACAACGGACAGCTGTTGAAAGTGGGGGAGGGGGGTCACCTATGGTTACGGCACCCATATTGCAATTTCATTTGTGTTTTTATGCAACTAGAATTTTCGCAAAAATTTAATTTATCAACTTTGTTGATTTTAACATAAAAGTTGCATGGATTATGAAAAGTGAGTCTTACTGTAGCAATTCAAGTTAATAGAAAGTGTAGAATGTGTTGCTTATGTTACGGATCAGTGTCATTATCTTTCCCATATTTTTATGTTGGCATCGCCTGTAACTTATACGAGGTCTCATTCTTTGCAATTGGTTTATACTTTTCTGCAGCAACGGAGAATGAATATGCCAGAAATTTAAATCTAATGAAAAAAGCACAAGAAAATGGTAAAATAAAAACACAGAAGTGATACTACTTTTGCAGTGAAGGAAACAAAAAAACATTAAAAGGAACAGAAGTGGAGACAGGTGTCAGTTGATAAAAAAAAAGTTTTTTATGAGATCCCTAGTTACATCATATGCAGCTTCCATGCCTATTTTACTTTGAGTTACATGGAATTATTACTGTAGCCAGTAAAGTCACAAGCATGTCTTACTTTTAAAAGAGAGCTTACACTACCATCTAGTGGTTAAGGAGAACATTACCCATAAAGTACAGAATTTGCTGTAATACATAAAGTGAACTTTTTTCTGTGGAATGTGGCAGTTTGCTATTGTTTCAAGCCCCTGACAACTTGCTTTCACACAGACATTTCATATGCATAATATCAGTGTTTGATGAAACAATAATATGACTTGATTGTTAAATATCATGCCTATTGCAGCACAATGGCTCAGCTGATAAAATCAATGCCTCTTCACTGGAGTCAAGGATCTGATGCTGAGCTCTTGTCTGTAAGGATTCTGAACATTCTCCTTTTCAGGTTCCTCTGAATTCCTCCCCAAAACATACTTGCACTATGGAAATGTGGTAACCCATTGAAGTTGCAAGACATTGAGGGAGGTACAGACCTATACAGATCAGGGGCATAACTGTGCTGACCATTTTAGCAACAGGAACCTTCAAAGGGTTCATTGGAGACATAACAGGTATTTCACAGGAATCTGTCAGTTGTATCCTGCACCAATTCTTGGACTGCCTCCAGACTCTCGTCGACCAGTGTGCTTTCCTGAAGCACAAGTTGAGATGACCCCATAATATGAGGATCCTGCAGCATAAGCCTTATACCAAGTGTTCTCAGTACAATGAATAGCACACATGCTGCAACACAAACCAAAAAACAAAACTGTAAGTACCTGCTTCACTAAGCAGGAATACATCTCTGGAAACTGTCAGGTAGTATTTGATAATACAGGCCACATAATATTGTGTGCCTGCTGCCAAGAGGGCAACCATGATGCCAAACGCAGCCATTACAGTGCCCTATACTGATCATTTGCAGCTGGAAATATCTATTATGGACAGTTAGGTGATGCAGAGTATCTACTTGAGCCATGACTACTAACTCCCACATGGTTCCCACTGACACCTGCAATCATGTCTGTCATTACAGTAAAACATCATCGAATGTATCTTTGGTCAGATGAAGATGTAGTTTTACTGTCTGGGCAGCTCCAGTGCCACCCTCCAGGGTGCCTCTATGAAGTTATTTTATGTTGTTGCATCCTGCTGTATACTACATAAAATGCAACACATTAACCTGGAATACTGTCCTGAGTATGTTGAGGAGGAGGAGGAGGAGGATGATGACTAGCCACGTAAAGCACCCACCTGTTGGGGACCCAACAGGTGTAACTCATACAGATGCAGCAGATATTGGATGATTCAATCACTCATGTTCATGTGAAGGTAAGTGAGCAAACCTGCAATCAAAGCACAATATTATCATTACTGCTAAATACATGACTAAACTTGAAATGTGAAAGTACTGTAGGACAGCCGTTGTATCCCCTTCATGGAGTTATTGGTTTCTGTATAACAACAATAACCCTGTAACAACATTAACAATGGATTAGAGCATGGTTGCCTGCTTCATTTTTCATGGTGGCAGCACAGAAATCAGGCATTCACAACACCTATAGGCATCTGTGCATTAGGACACTGCTTACTGCCACACATGGGATTGGATACCACCAGGAATCATGCCTTTACCCACAGTAGAGCGAAATAATCCTTGCTCAACACCACCAACCCTACCATGGCCATTCTTCCTGGTGGATGATGCCTGTGTCAACAAGTCAGTAATTGTCCTCCTCCTGCTACCTCTGGTAGACAAGCACATAGCAACATTTCTTGTTAGCAATGGTAAGAGAAAACTAGCAAATGGAGGCTTCACTTAATGCCATGTAGAAGGCATTGCTGGTAGTCAGCTGGACACTGGGTACACTCCATATACATGTGGTGTCAGTGATGCAGTCATACTCTAAAAATGTGAAAAAAGAATGATGCTGTGGTTGTACACTCCTGGCCTGCATTTGCACCAGGGGTAGTAAAGCTTGTGTTGGCATATTGATGGCACAGTATGGCAATGATGTCCGCATTATGTCCCATTGCATTACTATGATATTACGCATAACACTGGCATACCTGTAGTCCAAAAAAATTACTTTTGAAAACTAACCCAACAGACACTTTAGTGGATCACACAATAAGCTTCATACCTCATGACGAAACCAAGCCAGTCCATGTATTAAATCCAAAAAAAGTTTATTGCCAAAAAGAAAGAGTTAAGTAGTTTGATCTTGATTACAAAGTAGAGACTTCTTCAGAACTAAAAAATTCTCCCTGATCAAGTCTTTTATGATACAAATTAAATTGAATAACTGACTGCTCATCAATTAATTACAATCATATCAATATTTAAAGACATATTCACATAAAATGTTTACATAGTCAAACAACAAAAAGTGTTGCTTTTTAAAAAAAAAATTTTAAACTTTAATGAGTTTTTATAATTCAAGGGTTCTCTTTTTAAGAACAGAAGTCAGAGAAATATACTCATTGATACCTGGTGGTGCGTTGGAATGCAATTTTATAATCCAGTAAAGTTTCTTAGCTCTAAGGAAAGCTCCCACAACCCACCTCTAGGTTGTATTGGAACTTGGAATAGCAAACTTAAAGCCTGTGAACTCCTGACACTGAAGTGAGTGCTGATAATAAGTTATTGATATTCCCCTTTGAAACTGTGTAAAGGTGTTCATAAATCCAAGTTCTGAATTTCCTTTCTGTTTTCCCTGTATAGTATCCTACACAGGTCTGGCAAATAGAAATATATACCAGCCCTTTGGTGTTACAGTTGCCTTTCGCTAGGTTGTCTTTAATACTTACATTCCTTAAAATGATGGTAATAGACACTAATATTTCATAGCATTGTCTGCAAGTACCACACTTGGTCGGACCTTTGTCAGGAAGGGATGTTGGATTAATAGGTTGCTCAAATAGCAATTTCAAATCTTTACCCATCTTGTAAACAAACTTTGGTTTGCTCCCCAAAATGTTCAGAATATTGGGATTATCTTTGAAAATTGTCCAATTTCTAGAGATAACTGTCCTTACCTCTGCTCCACCCTCACCAAATGGTAAAATCATACTATCACTATGCTGGGTGTTGACTTTATCCTTTGTGATAGTATCATCCAAATTACTTTCACCTAGTAAGGGTTTATATTTGGTTCCCCATCCTGCCATAACTTCTGATTTAATAGAAACAGCAGGTTGATGAGGTAATCTCTATTTATGAACATGTTCATGATAATGTCAGTTTCTGAACTGAAACTTGCAATATCTGAACACATACGTGCTGCCCTCACTAGTTGTCCTTTGAAAATATTTATTATTGTATACTTAGGGTGACAGCTTTTCTAGTCCAAATAGTTGTTAGAGAAAGTCTGTTTCCTAAATATTCTAGAACTGAGCATTCCTTGCATATTGTCCTTGGAGAGTGTAACATCCAAATAGTTAATTAAATTATCAGAAGTTGTTGAAGTAAATTTAAAATATGCACACAACAGGTGTTCCAAAAAAAAAAACTGGTTGATCATCCGTCTTTTTCCAAATGATAAAAATATCATCCAAAAATCTCAAGTATATAAACCATTTTGAGGGGAAATGTGTGTTCATAGGTTCATAGGTTCATAGGATGGTACTAGGCTATCAGCCCTAGGGCCTATACAAGCCTAGCAATAACAATTCCCTGGCTACTTCTTTCCAGAATATTTACTTCCCTGGTCCACTGTCTAGCAGGGTGGCTGACGTGATCCCTGGGGTGAATTTCCTATCTCCCATCTAATCGTCAACGTTCCTTTCGAAGAGGGCCAAAGAGGCGCTCTGCTTGACATGTATGGGCAGTCTATTCCAGAGTATGGGGAGTCTCTGGGTCAGGAACCTATCCTTCCAGCATGTTTTTTTCATTGTGATGACCAGGTTTAGATCCCTGGAGCATGTGGCTCTGAGGGATTGGGATTTCTTTAAGTGTAACATGTTCAACAGCACTGGGTTTGACATGGCCTTGTATGTTAAGCAGAGATCACCTCTGAGTAAGCGATATGCAACAGAGTATTGCTGGAGTCTTTTTAGACAGTCAGCATAGGGCATCTGCTTTAGGCCTGTGATTCCTTTTGTGAGGTATTTCTGTGGACTTTCCAGTTGTTGCAGATGTCTTGTGAGGTACATACCAAACAGGGTGTTGTGCTCTATAATGGGTCTAATGAAGATGATTACAGTGGGACAATGACCTCCTTTTTTCAGGATTAAAAGCCCTTAGTGATGAGGTGTGTCACATAGAAGGATTTCCTGACTGTTGTGGCTATGTGGTTATCGAAGGTGAGACCACTGTCCACCTGTGTCCCTAAGTCCCTTATCACACTTTCGATGTTTAGTGTACTGCCACTTATGTGGTAATTCCTGGGTACATGTTTTTTCCCAAAGGGGATAACTATGCATTTCTTGGCATTGAGCTTGAGCCCATGGCTCTGGCACCAAGCATCTGTTTTTGTAAGGGCCTTTTGTAGAATATCCACATCATTTGGGGATTCAATAATGGCTCCCAGTTTGCAGTCATCTGTGAACATTGTTAGCCAGAGTCCCTTAATGCTGGCCTGTACGCCAGAGAAGTAGATGCCAAACAAGAGTGGTCCCAGGACTGAACCCTGAAATACTCCGCTTGTCACTTGTCTGGAGCTGGATTTTGAGTCAGCTACTTTTACTGTGTGGGTTCTGTCAGTAAGCCAGTTGGCAACCCATCGAGTGATGTAGGGATTAATGCCCAGCTTAATAAGTTTATCTATGATTCCAGAGTGGAGGATGGTGTCGAAGGGCTTGGTGAGGTCTAGATAGGCTGTGTAGACCACCTTACCCTCATCCACGGCTCTGGAGACTGATTCGAAGAAGTCAATCAGGTTGAGGAGACAAGATCAACCTTTTACAAAACCAAACTGGGTGGAGTCCAGTGTTTGGAGGTTGCCAATGTCTTTATTTATAAGTTCCATGATAATGCGTTTCATGGCTTTGCAGATTAGGCTCGTCAGAGTGCTAAAGCAAATTTGGTTTCCCAAGCAAATGACTCCATGTTCGCATACAAAGGGGTGCAGCTTGCACCCATTGCTACTTCCTTAAGCTGTTTATAATATTCTTCCTCAAACAGAAACAAATTATTCTTAAGAATGAACTCCATACCCATCATTACAAAGTTGATAAGTGTGTCATTAAAGCTTGTTAAAGCCCTAGTTGCGTCACAGAATAACTCAATGTCATGGGGAAATAGATGTAAATAAATCTATTACATCAATTGTAGAGAAGCAACAGTTCTTTGAAAACCATAAACGGTTGATCTTTGTTAAAAAATCCCATGAATCTTTTAATATGTAATCTACTGGGTTGAGCACTCCTTTGAAAAGCCTGTCAATAAATATTCCTAAGGGGTACATGGGACCTCCCTTAGCCGATATAATTATCCTAAAAGGTGGTTGTTCTATATCATTATGGACTTTAGGTATTCCAAAGGCCACAGGTATATATGGATGGTCTATGTGAAGGAAATTATACAATTCCTCAAAAATGGCCCCCTGTAAGAGTGCATCTTCGATTAATAAACTCATTTTCTTGTATGCTTAACACTTCATTTCTTGAAGAAACTTGGTACTTAGTGTCATCTGAAAATGTACAAGAGAGAGAGTTGACATAATCTAACTTATTAAAAATTACCATCCCCCCACCCTTATCAGGCTTCATGATCCTGATTGAATCATTAGCTCTTAATGCTTGCATTAAATTGTGTTCACCTTTAGTCAGGTTAAACTTCTTGTTACTTTTTTTGACATTTTTGTTAGAAAGGGCTGAATGTACCTCTGTTATACAAACATTCTCAAATGCTTGAATCAAGGGATGTAAAGGGGGTTAAAACAACTCTTTCTTTTTAATGTTTTGTTTCCTTCTAAACTCCCATTATTACCTTGGTCTTCAAACATTAACCTAAAATTTAACTTCCGGGTAAATAACTTGAGTTCAATAATAGTGTCAACCATATCAATTTTAAAAGAAGGTATAAATTAAAAACCTTTTGTGAATAGTATAAAAAATGTCTCATCTATTTCCATGGACATATAGCTGAAAATATTGAAACCTCGAAGAGTATTTATTTTCTGTCACAATACTAATGGATGCTATACTGGTGTTTATTTCCATGTTCTTCCCCTGCCCCTGCCTCTTATAGAACTGGTCTGTGGGTTCTGAAATAAAAAAGCTTGTTGCCTTTTTTAGTTAAATAAACATTCAGATCTTCTGAGGGGTGGATAATCATTCTTGTAAGTGTTTTCATTTCACATATACATAAAATGTTAGTGCAAAATTTGATCAAGGTGCTGAAGTGTCAAAGCTTAGTATGATTGCATCAGCACACTGAGGCACATGACCTCATAATGATGTTTTGGGGCCTCACTAGCTGCGACAACTGCAGCGCTTGCATGTGGCTTCCAATGCTGCCATATCTACTACACAGGTGGCATATCAGGTCTGGCAGTAGTTTGTTGTGGTTCATATTACTCCTTATGTGGGCATCATTACCGTAGGATACAAAAAGCCTGGTACTGTACACATGAACCATTGCTGCATAGGTGTTCCCACCCTGGCCAACATCAGGCAGCAGTCCTAGGATAAACTGATAGGGTTCTGATAGTAAAATATGGAGGACAGAGACTGATCACCTCCCCATTTCCTGCTGCTCCGTGGTCTATGTGTACACTAGGTAGAGTCATGTCAAAGCCATGACTGGTACCAAGTCTGTCAGTGTCCACAGCATGATCACAGGATGTAGCCCATGTTTGCAATGTCAAGGCATCAGAAGCTACATCTGCTCCCTTCCTGGTGATCCTGGATACCATGGTGAAGCTGAAGAGGCAGTGACGGGCTCCCCACACCTGTAACAAATGTGTGTGTTAGAATGATGACATTTTCTTTGAACAAAACAAAGCGAGAAAGTGGAACACACCATGTTATGTTGAAATAGATACTCCTTCAGGAACACACTGTTTGGAGCAGGGATGGATTTATCCACAGCAGGTATCCCTGCCGAGAGAAATAAGGACAAGCCATGACAGATATTAAGATATTTATGGCAGGTCACTCTGTTCAGACATACACAGTAGTGCAAACTGGTTAAATATATGATTAGTGGTATACATGACAAAGGCTGTTCCATGGGACATATCTTATGTACCACCATAGGTAACATATTTAAATAGTATAGTATGCACCTTCCATGCATTGCAGCATAGTAAAACCATAGGTATAACCTTTCAACCCACATAGGAGGGAAATATCCTCTACCCTCCCCTCACATCCAGATAGTGTTATTTTAGATATTAGGGCCAGAAACATATCCTACACATTTATGAGGTATATACCAGGAGCTAGTGTGATACCATGAGATTGGCCTACCTGATCTATGGCCTTCATCTTGGCCAAATCTCTCATGTTAGTTTCTCTCCTGCAACACTCTTTGCTTAATCAACCATGGCTACCTACACATCTGCACTTATTTCTGCCTAATATACACACCCTCTTCTTTTGGTATGTCCATGCCCTAAAAATACATCCCAATATTACCTCTTGGCTTATAGAATGACTTGATCTCAGTGTAGGGGTGATGTTTATCTTTTTCTTTTTGTCAACCAGCATGTATACAAAACAAAATAATGTGGTAGCAGCAAACAAACATCTAGGCCATGCCATGCATAAAAAGGGTCTATATTACCACATTGAAAAAGCCGTTAATCGAACAGCTTTATAATCAGAAATGCCAATAAAAGAACTGTGTATTGTGAGATCACGGTGCAGTGAAGATCGGAAAATTTGCCCTTTCCTCACAGTAGTGCAATCTCGGAGTTGGTATATATAATTAGCAGGGGGTATGGGGGGCTGCGAGTTCTATTAACTGCATTTTCAGTTATTAAGCTGTTTGATTAATGGCTTTTTCGATGTGGTAATATAGACCCCGCATAAAAATAGATAGCAAAATACAAGGTAAAAATAATGATACCAAGAGTATAAGTGCTCCTTGCATGCAAAATGCACAAAATATCATATGGCAACATTCAATCCAATGCAGCTGAGGAAGATGCATGCAAATCAGATGTAGCTGTGATACAGCATGCATGCAAATACAATAACCCTACTCTGCCAAAATCTTTATGACTTGCACTAACTTTAGACCACATATTATGCATGCTACTGCACACCATACTGTCATTGATTCAATGGACAGAAACATTTACTGAGATATAGCAACTAGAAATTTGTCATATATGGCCTCATGTAATAACATAAACATGCCTTGGGTGTTGGTATTCTTCATGCTAAGTATGACTGGCACATTTCAAGGCCAGTGTCATTGTGGCACTATATGTTCATATCTGCCCTATATTTCCTCCATACTACTGCTGTTAAAACAGCATCCCAGACAATATCCCAGGACGCCTTCTAAACAGCATGAAACATGACCTATCAGGGCCTCTGGAATTACTATTTAACTGTAGCTTCAAAACAGGCTTCGTGCCTCATGAATGGAGAAAGGCAACAGTCATTCCTCTGCACAAAGGTGGATCATCTACAGACCCTGGAAACTACAGACCCATAAGTCTCACTAGTCTTATATGTAAAACCATGGAAAGAATTATTATGGACATGATCAATAGAGATATAGTAAACCTCCAGACACTGGATCAACCCAGTTTGGTTTCATCAAGGGCAGATCATGCCTACTCAACCTGGTGGACTTCTTCGAGAAGGTCACCAAAGTAATGAATGAGGGCAAAGTCATTCACACTGCCTACCTTGACCTGACCAAAGCATTTGACACAATACCCCACTCGGGTATTGTTGACAAACTCAAGAGGTTCGGTACAAACATGTATGTCACCTGGTGGATAGCCAAATGGCTCACACACAGGACTCAGGAAGTTAGAATTGGGGAGTCCACATCTACAAAGAGGCCAGTCACAAGTGCAGTCCCTCAGGGATCAGTCCTTGGACCTCTCCTTTTTGGAATTTACTTCTCAGAAGTTAAGGCCAATGTAAGTGGTCTCTGGCTGACTAAATTTGCAGATGATTGCAAATTAGGAGCTGTCATTGAATCTCACCCTGACACAAATGTTCTTCAGGAGGGGCTGACACAGACAAACAACTGGTGTTAGAGTCATGGACTAAAACAAAATGCCAAGAAATGCATAACAGTATCCTTTGGGAAGTCATCCATCCCTGGTAACTATCATATTGACAACACACCCCTTAGATTTGACCAAGTAGTCAGGGAGTTAGGGGCAAACATAGATAATAATCTTGCCTTTGACCATCATGTGTCTACAGTGGTGAGGAAATCATTCTATGTTGCGCAACTTAGAAACAAAGGTTTGGCATCTACGTCCAAGGAAGTCATTCTTCCACTGTATTCGGCATTCATCAGACCTATCACTGAGTATAATGCCCCCTTTGGTATGTACTTAACCAGGCATATCCAACAACTGGAACATCCACAAAGGTTCCTCACTAAAAGAATACAGGGTGTAAGTAATATGGCCTATGCAGGCCGCATCAAGGCCCTATCCCTGTACTCTATCTCCTACAGGCTTTTGAGGGGAGATCTATGCCTGGCATACAGGGCATTGTCAGACCCCACTCTGATGGACCTCCTGCATATCCACAAAACAAACAGCACCAGAATTACCCATTATAAAGACTTAAACCTTGTCTGTGATATAAATAGGACCTGCTGGAGAGATAGGTATGTATCCCACAGACTACCCCATCTATGGAACAGGCTCCCCATCCATGTGAAGCAGAGTTCCTCCTTAACCCAATTCAAGTGCAACATGGACAATTGGATGGGAAACCGGAAATTCATCCCTGGTTTGGCACCTATTTCTCTAATGGATAGAGGTAACCTGTAAATGGTTCATCTCCCAGGCCCATGCTTACACTTATCAAGGGTATGAGAACTTGTCAGAGATTTGGGATGCAAGGCTAGGCTTAAAAAGGCCCTTGTGGACATTAACCTAGTAAACACCTATGAACCTATGAACCTATAAAACAAAAATATAAAAAAAAATAAATAAAAAATCCGCCAAAAGTGTAATGCAGTAATCGTGGGGCAACCTGTAGGTGGTACACTTTTTGGGGGTTATGTGCTGTCCTACTATATCATGTTATTTGATGAGGAACCACTGTAAGATGGGTTGAATATGGTGGACATTTGAGCCTACAGGATGGTAGTTAGCCACCACTACTGGTATACTGCAACAGGGAGAAGAATGCAGCAGTCTCTGGAGAAGTACATTTTACCACAGCCATGATGGCTTCCAGCAATTGTTCTGACAAGAACAGAGGCAATATGTTGTGCCTTCTTTGCGCATAGATTTCTGCAATCTAATAGACTAATATTCCAGCGGCCAATTGATGAAGATCAGTGGCAGACCAATGAAGAGGCCTACACAGAGCAAAAGTGGTCTCTCCAGTGTCAGTGTAAAACCTGTGCATGCTGTATAAAGGTTTCAGTGACATAATGTCACAGGAGGACTACCAAGAGCATAGATGTACAAATGCATTGCCTTATTGTGAGCTTATGTGCTCTATGACATATCTTAACACCTATTTCATGGTAAGGGTGACACTGTCCTGGTTGTGTTGCATTGTCATAGGTTTGTCACTGATCATACACAACAGTGTGTGAGTTGTATGTGAATGAGTGTGTGTGTGTGTGTGTGTGTGTGTGTGTGTGTGTGTGTGTGTGTGTGTGTGTGTGTGTGTGTGTGTGTGTGTGAACAGGCAGATAAAGTGACAAGTACACAAATAGACATATGGGACTGCATATATTATTGAGGACCTGTCATATCCATTGTAGAACTCTGTAGCACTGCAGTCAATAAAACAGATTGCACTTTGCAAATATCAGATGTTTGAAAATGCTTAAAGCAGTAAGACATACAAAAGCATGTTTATTTTGGAACTGATTACCAAAGAGATTGGGAAGAAAAGGCACCAAGGAAAGGCTTTGATGGAAATACTTACTTCTCACAATTTATAAATTAATTTTAGCTAATAAATTAGTACCAACAGATGGTGAGATGTAACATATCTAAGAGATTTACAAAGCAGTATTAAACTGGGAAAAGTGACTAACTATACATGTAAACTTTCAAACTAAAATGCCCATGGGCATGAAAAGAAAGACTAATGAGATATAGAAATAAGAAAATAAGAGACGGCATACAGTATAAACTGGATAGCCCCTTCTTTTAAACATTTGTTTTAAATTATTGCATTATTGAAAGAAAACCTATTCAAACTCATTTTTACATTACACAAGCTGCCATCCACAATACCAGAAAAAAATCTATAGTCAAAGTTCAGCTGGTCAGGGCAGCATGGATGATCACCTTGGATATAGAATTCATACAGGAATGCAATCATTTAAAACAAATGTCTGAAAGAAGGGGCTATCCAGAAATGTTACTGGAGGGACTCATAAAAGAGGCCCAAATAAAAAGAAGGGAGGGGCACTTTTCACCCATTTTGGGACCTCCGGCCTTATTAGCTCATACGTTTAAGCCTGCTACCCCTGAGGGTAATAGTGCTGAAAAAAAATATACTAATACACAGTAATAACAATAGTGATAAGAATAAATAGATTGTCAGCTTAATTACTACATATGGTGAGTCCATAAGGGTCACCCTATTAAAAACTGGTGTATCCTTATGGAAGACACAGATCTTAGATCTAAACTGGGCACCCCACCAAGAGTTGTGTATAGAAAAGGAGCTAACTTAAAAAATATATTGGAGAAAGAGCATAAATTGTACAATAGGAACCCAGGAATGGTTAAATGTGAAGCGTGTGCCTATTGCAGGTACATAGATATAGGTAGGGACTATACAATTGCTAACAGGCATTTTTTGCTCACTGCTAGATATGACTGTAACTCTAAAAGCGTGGTATATTTAACAAGATGTCAACTCTGTCTGGCATTTTATATTAGTAAAACTGATCGTAGGTTCAAAGAAAGGATCTATGAACACATTTATAGTAGAAATAGAAACAGAGAAAATAATTCTTTGGCCAACCACATTTGGGACAATCCTGGACACTACTTTGAATTGAAGGTAATTGACCAGGTGATGGAGAGTCCTAGAGGTGGGCATACATCCATTTTACTTGAAAGACAAGAGTTATGGTGGCAACTTACTTTGAATGCACATAGTTATTCAGGCCTCAGTGTTCTATTATGTGTTTACTCAAACTTAAAAATGTATTATGCTGAATGAATTTATGAAATTCAATATTGAACGTTTTAATAAGATAATATTTTATGTGCTTATAGGTTTGTATGGATGCACCTTTTTGATTTTTTTTATATATTAATAATTTTTCACTTTGTGCTTAAAATTATTTTAAAATATATGTGAATATCTTTATAAACATGTATATGCCTTTTAACAACCAGTTTTAAACTTGTGATGCAATGCATTTTATTGGTCATCTGATTTTAAGGTTATATAAGGAGGGGTTTTACTGTTTGAATTTGACTGAAGAAGTTCAGTTGGTTTGAGTGTACGAAAGTGCTCACATATTAAAGTTTTGGTTTGCCTTTGGAGCTGTCGCCCTTTGTTATAATATGGAAGAGCAATTCAAAAATATAAAATCTATGTGATGAAGAACAGCTGTCAATATGGATGTACTTCATAAACACAGGGTGAACAGAGACAGATCATGATAAAATGCTATGGAGAAACAGCAGAATTAATAGAAATATACCTGTTTGAGGCTATCCTCACAGGTAGTAGCCACCAGGGTGTGATCATCACCCTTCACATTGTAGAAGGATCTGACAGCGTCTAACATTTCTTCCCCTCCATGACACAGGGACTCATTGTTGACCACTGTGATGGGTCCTTATCCTGGACCAGCAATCAAAGAGACTCAATCCTCACCACTGACAGCAAAGATGAATTTACAAAGTATTTTCAGATGCAGCTTCCTGCACCAAGCACAATTTCCCTCAACAGCTCACAGGAAGCATGCTCCAGACCTGAGTCTGGACTTTCTTTCTCTCTCCAGACCGACAAACAACTCCACACTGATCACTTTGGAGCTCTGTTTACCTATTTCCAGTAGCTGATATGCCACTTGGATATTTGAGTTTTACACACACACACACACACAAACCTGGGAAAAGCTGGCATATTTTTACTAGCTGTGCGCATTTCTGTTCAGACTCTGAGTTAATCATGCTACTACCAGTCAGCTACCCTAAGGTTCTTACAAAGCATACCCAATTTTACTGTGTAAAATTAATACTAATATAAATGGGGTGTGATCAATGCAGCAAGGCTTCCAGGAGTGGTCACAGTGTCACTAAAACAAGCATAAGTATTCCCAAGATGTTAAAACATATTCTCTAAAGAACCAGCCACAATGAAAGGTATTAAAATATTTAATGATAAATAATAAAACATAAAACAGAAGAATACTGAATACAATAAACAACAGAGTTTCAACCACAGAGATATAAAAATAATACAGTCGGAGAGCTTCTCACAGATGCAGAAAACAATACTAAACTATTTCCATTAAATGACCCTGACCGATTAAAGAATTACTGTTCCTTGACTACTTACTAAAACAAGGCAAGCTGATGTGTGGTGAGTTTCTTACCACAGCAAAAAACAGATGATGTCTGTCTTTCTGTGTGTAGGTGTGTGACATATATATCCTGTCAGAAATCTTTCCTGTCAGGTTCCAAAGTGCTGCAAAAGTTTCAAAGTAAACAGATACTGGTTAGACGATGACATCACCTCTGGTCACCTGACTCTGGTATAATACACACACAAAGCTTTGCTAAGATCTATGGCAGCATCTGAAAGCTGTAACAGTTTCAAACTTTCTACCCATCCAAGGTTCTCTGTTAAAATCTATGCATTTAATCAGTTATAATAATACTGTCTGACATACGTGTATCTCTTTTTGTCCAGCAGGACCCACTGTTGATGCATTTTTAACACAAACAATGTTACAAATATATATTTTAACTCAAACATCTGTACAAATCAGTGTGATGGTCAAATAACATACAATTATTTACAAAATTCCAGCTGGCTATGCTGGCATATGTGCACATGTACTGTCCTACTCTCCCTGGCACAGATGGCACTACCTCATAACATCATAACCACTACCATGTGGACAGAAACAGACCCCTCCCATGTGGATAGAAACACCATATACCAGTCCCCCTTAGATGCAAGCTCATGGGATACATGGAAAATAGAGTTTTGAGGGGAACAAGGTATGTATAGCATCATCAATCATGGTAACAGAGACTTTCCCTCAGTTTATTTATTTATTTATTTTAGGCAGCCACAGTGGTGCAGCAGTTAGCATTGTCACCTCACAGCAAGAGGTTCTCCTGTTCTATTCTCAGCTGTGATATCTTCTGTGTAGTCTGCATGCCCTCCCTGCGGTCGCGTGGGATTCCTCTGGGTGCTCTGGTTTCCTCCCACATTCCAAAGACATGCACTAAGTGGATTGGATACTCTAAATTAGCTGTAGGTGTAAGTGTGTGTGCAAGTGTATGGCATGATGAACTACCACAGTAGGCCTAGCCTCCCAGTGGTGCAAACCTTGGCTCAAGATGATTATCACTGTTGAAGTGACACCCCAACTCCATTTTCAAAATGGGAAAAAAGGGTTGAGGATGGTTGGATGGATTATTTATTTATTGACATTTGTTAAGTGGGAAGGTCCAACTGGGTCAGGAACCCATTTTCAGTGGACGCCCGGGGAGAGAAGCTCAGCAAAATCTTGTGCATATATATTTAAAAGTTGCAGCAAAATTATACATGAGCAAGTACAAACATTTTATACATAAACAAGTAATTTTCTATTTAAATAACAGTGCTACATTGTGGTTACATTTCCACTGGAATGGTAGTACTGTACAACAGAAATTGGTGGTACAGAAAAATAACAGTGATGTGTAGTAGTTTTATTTCCACTGGATTAGAGATACGGTACAACAGAAATGGGTGACACAGTAATATTATGACAGAGAGCTGAAGGATGACTTCAGTAAGGTAATATTAGCTGATAGTTGGTGACAGTTTATACTAGTAGAAAAAGTTGATATGAATAAGATGGGAGGTTTGGAATTGAGATAAAAGAGTATGAGTTTGGGGTATTGAGATTAAGATGTATTAGTCCTAGTGGTTTGAGTTAAGAGAGTGGATAGTGAGTTATTTTATTAGTAGTGGACTTGGCTGGAATAGAGAGATGAGATAGGAGTAGGAAAAATGGTCTAAGAATTTGGGTGGATAGTAGAAGGAGGTGTAGTGAAGAGGTGTGGGAAAGGAGGGGTATAAGAGGGGAAGACGGAAAAATAGGGGTTAGATATGGTCAGAGGTTAAGTCATGTGAATGGGATATGAGAATAAGTGGTAGAAGTAAGATAGTAGAGTTTAAAGTAAAGGGTACCTATTGGCTCTGGACCAGGGGCAGCTAGATGAGTTAAGAAGGTGATTTGTTAGTGTAATTTTGAAATTTTTGGGTCTATCTATAGAACTGATATTTGTAGGTAGAGCAAAAGTATAGGAGTACAGGCATTGGCCGGCTCATTTATTGGGATTATATATTGTTATTAATAATTTATTTTCATAATGGAAGGTTCTGGTAGGAATTTAGGTATGCAAAATTGGTTTCAAAGCTGGACAGCTTTCTGATTTCTATATTATTTTGCGTGCAGTAGTTAGTTGCAGAAAGTCTAGGAAGTGAGGGAGTTTAAGCCAGTTAAGCTCTCTGAGTGCATTGCAATGGTAAGAGTGATAGCTTGTACCAGCAGCAAACTTAGCAATCTTGTTGTATCAGGACTTGTTACTTTTGGGTAATGTGGGTTGACTGGTGAAAATGGGGGCTCCGTATATAAAAAAAAAACAAAAAAAAAAAGGAGATAGTTACTGGATAGAGTTCTTCTGGTTATAGTCTCCATGTAATTTTTGTGCTAGTAGAGCATCCCTAGTTTGGAGTGTGTTTTTTTAATAGAGTTTTGTATGTGTTGGTTAAATGTGAGTTTGTTGTCAATGGTTATACCTAATAACTTAGCATTTGTTATAACTTCTGTCTCTTGCCTTGTCCTGTGAGTGTATTTCAAAATCAAGTCAAGCTGCTTTGAGTGTGAAAAGTAGGAGTTTTGTTTTGTTGGGGATGACTAGTAATTGTGCTTTGTTGAGCCAAGTTTCAATAAAGGTAAAGACATTTGGGTTTTTTTGGAGAAGGTGTTATGGTGTATATTACTTGAGGAAGAGATGATGGTAGAATCGTCAGCGTATTGGATAATGGAGCTTTGAAAGGAGACTCTGTGTAGATTATTAATAAAAATAATAAAGAGGACAGGTCCTAGAATGGATCCTTGTGGGACTCCTGTTTTACTAGTCTTGCATCTTGAGAGAGAATGTTGCCATTTGACCCATTGTTGTCTGTCTGTTAGTTAGTTAGTTAGTGAATCATAGTAGGAGAGGTTTGTGAACAACCTATAGAGGTGAGTTTCTGTAGAAGTTTATGGTGTGAGACAGTGTCAAAGGCTTTTGACAGATCTAGAAGTATTAAAGAGGTAATTTGTCCAGATTCTCATGCTTTGTTAACTATATCCATAAAGGAGAGAGAGCAATTGATGTACTATGTGATGGTCTAAATCTGTGTTGAGTGGGTGCAAGAAGTTTGTTAAGGATGAGGTAGTTTAATAGTTGCATGTGCATACATTTTTCGAGAAGTTTGGATAGAGGGGAAAGGATAGAGATGGGTGGGTAATTAGTTAGTTCATTAGATTTTCCTCCTTTGTACAGTGGGGTTATGATTGATTTTTTCCACAGGTTGGGTACATAGAATTCTAAGAATGATTGATTGATAAGAATGCTGACAGGATAGGCAAGTGCATCTGTGGCTGTTTTTAAATACTCAGAAGGAAGATTGTCAGAGGAAGTGGAGCTGGGTTTTATTTTGAGAAGGAGTTTATGTATTAAATGGTATGGGTTGCAGAGAGAGAAAAGTGCAGTGTGAGTTCTTGATCTGAAAGTATTTTGGTGGGTGAGGGGTGAAGCTGTGTTGCTTTTGCTGGATGTATCAAAGGTAGGTGCAGGTGGAGTGAGTTGTCTGTGGAGTTGGTGCTTGTATTGAAGGTGGGATCTATAACTAATTTAACAATGCTAGTAATAAAGTTGGTATTAAACATATCCGCTATTTGGGCTGGTGTTTTGTCTGTGGCTGGAGATGAGCTTTGTTTGGAACCTGGGTAAAGAAGTGTTGAAATGGTTTTCCAGAAAGATTTTTGGGGTCCTTTTATGGTCAATTAATTGTTGTGAGAAGTATTTTTTATCAGCATTTACAAGTTTCTTTGCAAGCACCATAGGGCACTTGTCTGATAAATAATGCATCAGCTTCTCAATGCCATTCTATAGCATGTAGAGGAGTATATGTGGTTTCTGCATACCACAGAGGAGAGAAACAGTAACGTAAACATTTTATGAAATAGCTCATTTTCATGAGATACTGGGCACCATGGACTGGACCCATGTTGTCATCAAAGCTCTAACTGGGGAACAGGGACAACAGTACATCAGTCATAAAGAATTTTATTCCATCAACTCTCAGTCATCTGCAAGACACAGGATATAGTACAGCAGCACACCACCCAGTCATTGGCCATGATCTCCAAATCTGGTATATGAGTGACTTATATCAGTGA
This sequence comes from Protopterus annectens, assembly GCF_019279795.1. Taxonomy (NCBI): domain Eukaryota; kingdom Metazoa; phylum Chordata; order Ceratodontiformes; family Protopteridae; genus Protopterus; species Protopterus annectens. Next base: position 1,673,400,780 of record NC_056731.1, on the reverse strand, counting down.
TTTGTAGAGGTTGCTTTCCCCAGAGACATCTTATTACTGATGTTGGATAAGCCCTGGAGTCATGGCTCATGGCATCCATACTAAACCCACAGGCTATGGCAGAGAATGGATTTAACACCATGCTATTGCAGATCCAAAGTATCATCATATGTGTCTGAATTGGTGATGTCCTGTTTCTGTGGTTTAGATACCTCCAGTAGTGACCTGCAGTACAGACCAAAAACATGTAGGACAATATATGTGTATGCAATGTTACATAACACATCACTATGCAAACAAATATAGCACAGCATTCCCATTGCAGAAGAAGATCTGCTGGAGTAAGCAGAAGAGGAGGTTGGCAAGGATGCTGTTAAGGATTTGGTTAGGGGATGACCAACTGAGGTGAATGAGAGTGCCACATGCGATGACACTAGCTAAGAGACAGCATCTGATTCACAACTAGGGACCATATTAGTCATAACAAGGACTAACAATGAATCATGCTCTGCTACAGCCAGGCAATATTGTGTATGGACTGAGTACTGACAGAAGAGGAGGGCCACAGTGACAGGGGATGGCAGCAGACACTGTGTGGGGGGCTAATGATGTGGTTTTCTGAGTGTCTGTCTGTCTGTGTATGTGCATGTATGTGTTTGTGTGTGCATGTGTCTGTGTGTGTGCATGTGCATGTGCACACACATGCGTGTCTGTGAAATGTGTGTGAGAGAGAGAGAGATGGTCTAAAGTGTGTGGTAAGCCTGAAAGGTTGTGCATGGAGGAGATGGAGATCGTTTCTTCAATGTAGTGTACACATGGTTAAGCCTATACCTGTAATGGTATAGCATCTTGTAGATATAGCAACAGATTTGTCTAATCAATATTGTATGTAGAACTTACTAATGATATCCACTCCCTGTAGGAGTAGTCACCTCCAGGCACACCTGCAATTCCAGGTGTATCTGGAGGGACAATCCACACATCTCTGAAATAGTAGCTGATTTTCCTCAATATGCTCATGAACTGAGAAACATGAAAGAAGATAAAAATGCACATGAAACATATATCCTGAAATTGACCTTGAAATTATTACTATAGCCATGTGCACTTTCCTTAACCTCTTCTTCTCACTGGCAAAGGTTAAGGTGGCACTTCTTTAGATCTCTGTATACTGCCCATGTGAGTGGGTGATGCCTTTTACAGCAGTCAACACATTGGTAAAACAGAGCAGGCATTCACTTTACACTGGAAACCCTGATCAGAGACAAAAGAACTCCACAGGCACTGGCCACGTACACCACATTGAAGTCCATGCACATGTTACCCCATTTCATCTGCACAGCTGACCTTGTCCACCATGCCATTTATTTTCTATTGGGAATGCAATTTTGGATCAGGGACCTCCTGAGACACCTTTATGGTTTCTGCTATGGTACACTGCACCAGCTGCTTTGAACTGCCACATATATAGAGGGCAACTAGCTATGATCCATATCATCATGCACCTTGTGACCTACTGCCTGCCATTCCATCTAACTCTGTAGTCTGCCAGATCAGAAATATCTTTCACATTGCCATTGCATACCTATGTGTTTTTATTTCTCCAGGTACTTGTTTGCCTGAATAGTCTTACATAGACCTGATAATGATTTTCCCTATTGTGTCTCTCATTCTCGCTCTCCTGCCATTATATTTATCTGATGCCTGTTGTTTTATTTCTCTGTACATATGCTACTGTTTTATGTAGTGTCAGCCACAGCTGTGTCTCTGATATGGTGAGGTCACATCACTGTCAACCTGCCTTAACATTTACTGATGGGAATCCAGCTAGGATCTGCCATATCATGCACAAACTCAGGCTGTTGAGCCACAAGCACCAGTATTACTTAGTCATAGTCCATGTCATTGTAAACAACCTGAAATAAACCTCCATGGACTATATAATTGGCTTAGTTTTTGGTGTCTTTCTAAGGGGTAAAATATTTCTCAGCCTGGATAGATATGGTTGACAGATAGCACTGTTCTGACAAGGATGGTTTGCACCTGTCTCTTCTAGACTTTTAAATATTGGCTAATAACTTGCACAGCCTTTTTTAGTCATTGTCAGCCTAATAAACCTTTTAACGTAGCAAAATCAGTCAAAGAAAATCTAAAGGTGTTACTGCCTAGTGCCAATAGTTTAATCAAGAAACTCCATTCCCTGCAATCTCTCCTCACCATTGAAAATGTAGGCATATGTGCAGTTACTGAGACATGCCCTGGGATTCAGCGAGCTCTGCAAAGCATGCAGGAATAGTGCAAGAGCTGCTGCACGCAATATGGCCGACGAGTGATCCAGGAACGAGCTCCCGGGACGTGCCCAAGCGTTCCTACACTATTCCTGCACAGACACAGATCCTCTATGTTAATTACCCCATTTGCAGGTGAAAACCATGCAAATGAGGTGAATTAGCAATCCAGGAAACAGGCAGGCATCTGTGCAGGAATAGTGTAACCTGCAGAAATGTATTCGGCTACTAACAGAATACATTTCTGCAAATTACAAAAAAGAGGCATGACAGCTCCAAAGAAAGCATGTATTCGATGTAGTAGGCATGCCAATGGCCAAATATATGGCCATTGGCTTGGGAAATAGTTGCAAAATTATAAAAAATCATTTTTTTTTTTTTGGCCGATATTGGCCGTTTAAGTGTAGGGCAGCAGTGTGCAAATGATATTGGCTCAAAATAAGAAAAAAAGAAGGAAATAAGCTTTTAAACCAAAACCAGCATTCTGCCATAATAGTCAATGGTATGCATAAGACAACAATACCATGGAATAGTGGTTGCTAAGGGGGAAGGCTGAGTGTCAGTTTGGAACCATGCATTAGCAGTCAGTTTTATGCAAATGAGGGGACTGATACTGCATCACAGATTTCCCCTCAGTGTTAGCTTGCACCCAGCCATGTAGGTGCAGCAACACCATGCTATAAGCATAAGAGGTAGATGACCTCATAAGGGGGAGTGTCATGTATGCTGTAAGCTTACTGGAGCTCTGTGGCTCATGTTTGCCCTTAGCTAAGCATAGCTATGGAAGGGGGTGTGTCTAAGGCTGCCTAGCAGTGTGGAAATAGCAGCTCTGTTCACATCTGAGCACTGGGTATGCATGGGGCATCTCAGGGCTTAAATGAGAAGGCAATGGAAAGGGAAAACAGCAGTAGGAAGGCAATCAAGGAGAACTAGCATAGCTGGCAGGCAAAATGTATCAGAATCAGCCAATTACACAGGCAGCAGCCCAGCCCAGCACACTACCATAAACTATGCAAACAACTTTCACTCTGGTTTTTCCCACAAACTCTACACCACTGGTGTACATAGACAGGGGCATTTTATCTGACAAAACTAACAAAATGATAGGGGGTGCTGTCACTCTCATACATCAATATGGGGAAGAGGTTGAGGGTGGTGAGGATGAAAATGCTGATGACCAACCCACAGTGAGAAGGAGAAGAGTGTACAGACCCAGGGTAACCTACCAGGAGCTACATGAGCTGGAGATAGTGGAGTGCTATAGGGTGAACAGGGATATCCTACAGCAAATTGTTGAGCTGTGCCATCCACGCCTCACACACAGAACCAAGAGAGGGAAACCCATCCCAGTAGATACCAAGGTATGCGTAGGCTTAAAAATACTAGCCACAGGTACTTTCCAAAGGCCAACTGGGGATATCATGGGGATATCACAGGCATCAGCATCCAGGGTACTCCACCAGTTCCTGGATGCCACGTCAGCACATGCCGGTGAGCACATATATTTCCTCAACACCCGTGAGGCATTGACCAGCAATATGCATCTCTTCCACAAATAACAGAATACCCTGAGGTAGAGGGTGCTATAGACTGCACGCACATACACATCAAAGCACCACCCAGTGAGCGGGGTAGGGTCTACATAAACCACAAGGGCTTCCCCTCCATCAAATGCCAGGTCATGTGCGATGCCCAGGGCATTATAATGAATGTGTGTACTGGCAGCCCTGGAAGCTATCATGACTCCAACATCTGGCATATGACACAGCTGTACCAGAGATTTGCGAGTGGGGACATCCCATATGGTCACCTAGTGGGGATGCTGGTTATGCACTGTAGTCGTGGCTGATGACACCCATCAGAAATGCACACACACCTGAACAAGAACTCCATAATGAGGCACATGCACAAACCAGAATCATAACAGAACATGTGTTTGGGGTGCTCGAGTCACAGTTCCAGTGCCTGGACATATCCGGTGGAGCCTTGCAGCACTCTCCAGCTACATGTACACAGATTTTCATTGTATGTGCCATGCTACACAATATGATCCTGTGAAAACAGTTGCAGCAGGAACAGCATGGGGCAGGACCACACAGCCTCCCACCATTGCCAAGTCCAGAACAGGCAGAGAGTGACTCGAAGGAGGAACAAACTGAGCCTGCCCATGTAGGCAGAAGGAGGCATGCCCAGTATGCCCAGGCTTTGGCAAAGAGGCAATGCATAGCACATACACTGACACAATAGGAACCCAGGGAATGACACCTCTTTGTGACTCACACATACAGTAAAAGAGATGCCAAACATGACACTACCTGTGCTTTACCATGTATAGAGAGTGTACTATGTGCATCCAACATAGTCGGCCCTCCAGCACCATCCTCAATACTGGCACAGCCACAGGGTAAGTCACTCTTACTATCAATTGCTGAATGAAGTAGTATGTTCTGCTAATTGTATCTATGGTAGGTATGTGAGCATGCAAAGGAATCGAGTGGCTGAATGGGATGGCAGCAGATAGTGGACACCTATATGAGCAGCATGAAATCCATAACAAATACTGGTGTCAGCAAAGTAGGCAGTACTAGACAAGGTGACAAATCCAACTGCAGTACATGTGGTGGCCCAGATGTGTGTCCATATGACACACACATGCATGTCAGTGAGGTTCACAAACCCAACAACATCCTCAGCCAGCAGGACAGGTGTAGATGACCACAAAGAAAGACTGTGCTAAGGCATCCAATTGATGGCAATGGAGAACAGCCCTCCTACAGACCTAGAAGACAATCTACAACAGGTCAGGCAGTTGTGTGTTAGTTCTGAAGGGTAAGAAGTCTGAAACTGAAATGTAGGTCAATAATACCTAAGATCTGTACTCTACCGATATGCGTCTAGTCTGCATGATTGGTCAGAATACAAAATGAAATGGAAGCCAACAGAGTACCTAAAATACCAGTACAGTCATAGCAAATGTTTACAGTTGTCAGGTGTACTCCCCCCCCGACAATACTATGTAGAAATGCAGTAACATGTACATGTGGGTTTAATAACTGTGGAATTACCTGAGTTGGCCCAATTTACAGGGCAGATTGTTGCATGTGTACAATATGCAGGGCTCTGTCTGTTAGGTTGTTCCATGTTGTATATTGTGTGAAATAGTCAGCATGTAGGCATGGAGGGTTGTGTCCTGGTGGCCTATGGCCAGTACTGTCGATGACAGGGCCATGTTCTGACAACTGCAGTGCCGACCACAATGCATCTCAGCAAGACCCAATTCAGCAGTCATCCATACACACTGTCCAGATGTCAATATCTGTCACCATCTGAAAGATGGACATGCCATGAATGTCGGCCCAGACATACACACAGAAAGTAGGTGGAAGTACTCTAGACAGAGTACATAAAATCTAACTGTCAGCTGCACATACCTTTGGAATTGTACATACAAGTTAGCAGCACATTAGTTGTCTGTGTAGTATGGAACACTGATGTAGTCTGGCCAATTACTGGCAGACCACAAAAGACAAAGTTAGGAAGTAATCAGAGATTGCCTAGGTCCCCACACAAGGCAGCATAAGGGGAATACCCCAGTTATATCTGTGAATCAGCTGCAAGAAGCTTCCATATCACACATGCACTCAGCTCACCCCACCATCAGCCATAGGTTTATCACAGTTCATATCCCTGCTGTTAGGAATGAGTACAGCATGGCCCCCACTTCTGTATGGGAATACCCACAGAATGAGCATGCTAAAGAGGTGTCCCATGCAGGTGTGTCCCTAGCTGTAAGCAGCACCCTGCCAGCATCCAGAACAATGGATTAATATGGACAGGAACTATTGCCACATAATATAAGCACACTTACCCTGTCACCTCAGGGGAATTCAGTGGCTTGCAGCGTGGGACTGTAGGAGTGACAGAATGCATTGGCCTGCTACAGATGGCCTGCATTACTACCAAATGCCCTACAGTCCTCTGCCAAAGGCATGTGCCTCACCCGTACTGCCAGTGTATGTTATCTCATGGGGTACCAACCAACCACATAACATAGTCCACAGAACACAAATGCAAGGCCATGTTGACAAATCACAGTAGCATGCCCACCATGTCCTACTGCATGAACTGTGGACCAACCCATAAATACCGCTGGCATGAAGGGACAACTATAGGGATACTTCTCAGATATTGCTCGCATAAAATTTAGGAAGAAGATAGAACAACAGAGTGGGGGTGTAGAAGCATGGACGCCATGGAGTGTGTGAAGTCTGAAACTCTGATATGTGCCCATACTATTCTTGCCTGCAGACCCAGTAATGGGTGGCTACAAACCTGCTCATAAACCACAATGTGAAGGGGAAATCACCAGATATATGAGCTCTGGGTAACCTGGGTGAATCTGTACAGCTGAGAGGTATTGTCACATCAGGATATGGCCATTCTGTTATGTCGATAAATGTACAAGCAGGGGATCCTCAGCCACCACATACCAAGGTGATGGACCATTTACATAGACCCATCAGCAAGTGTCTGCAGCTACCCCTTCAGAATGGCATGAGTGTGCAAGAATATGTAGGCAGCAGACCACAATACAAGACACAGCTTCATTCATCTTGTATTTCCCAGGAAATAACTTTGAGCAAATAAGTATATCTGTCAGTAGTTGATGGTATAATACATCACAGTGTAAAACAGTACATATGTCTGAATATCTCTGCTAACACCAACCATGTAACACAAGCAGCACAGACACAACAGTTATAGTATCCCACTATCTTTCGCCAATTGTGACTCCATATTGTCAACCTATCTACATATCCTGCAGAAACAAGTTGCTAGCTGTATGTGTAAAACACAAAATCCTGAACTGGAGTACAACCTACCTGAAATGGATTTACACACTCAATACAGAAGGTCATACTGGGCCTGCTGCTGACATACGTATCTGTTAGTCGCAGATGTCTGTGCACACACACCATATTGCACACCATTCATCCTTTGCACACACACTGGATAGGAATACTCACATATATCCAAGGCCAACACACTATAATAGGTCAAACATACACACACAGAGATGTGGGGAAGAGAGAGACAGACAATGAGAAAGAGATTGCCATCATGAGGCCTGTCCCACCCACCACACATCCAATTGGCTAATATCACATGATGTGACAATGCCAATCACTGTAGACATTTGCTATTGGTAGTCCTCAGCCCTATAGGGTCTGTGGTGCTTGTAATAACTGTGTAACATGATAGTACAAATCAGCATTCATCTAGCATTTGTATACCCAGTCCTGTCAAATGTAAAGTTGTGTGTGACTGAGTGTTGTGTGTGTGTTTCCAGAGGAATGGTTTATGGCCCATTCACACACACTGCACTTCCTATTGCTCATGTTAGCACTCATGCTGATGTCAGTCACCTAGAAATAACCCTCTAGCCATTTCTCAGCCCCATAATCTCTGTGGTGTGTGCGATAACTGCATAATGCTATAGTATAACATACTAGTTAGGTAGGAGTTCTAATTTCAGACATGGCAACTGTGAAACTGTGTGTGTGTGTGTGTGTGTGTGTGTGTGTGTGTGTGTGTGTGTGTGGAGATTAGTGATTTTGAGGCCATTCACAGTCACTACACCTCTCATTGCCCTACTTTAGCAAGCCTGCTGATGTCAGTCAACTTGAAATACCCCTTTGGAGAAGGGCCAGCCCTATAAGCTCTGTGGCATGTGTGATAACTGTGTAATGCTATAGTGTAACATGCTAGTTAGGTAAGAGTTCTAATTTTAGACATGGCAATTGTGAAACTATGTGTGTGTGGAATTTAATGATTTTGAGACCATTCACAGTCATTACACCTCCCATTGCCCTACTTTAGCAAGCCTGCTGACCTCAGTCACCTTGAAATACCCATTTGGAGAAGGGCCAGCCCTATAAGCTCCATGGTGTGTGTGATAACTGTGTAATGCTATAGTGTAACATGCTAGCTAGGTAGGAGTTTAATCCCAGACAAGGCAACTGTGAAACTCTGTGTGTGTAGAGATTAATGATTTTGAGGCCATTCACAGTCACTACACCTCCCATTGCCCTACTTTAGCAAACCTGCTGATGTCAGTCACCTTGTAATACCCCTTTGGAGAAGGGCTAGCTCTATAAGCTACGTGGCACATGCGATAACTGCATAATGCTGTTGTAGAACATACAAGTTAGGTAGAAGTTCTAATCCTAAGTGCAGCAACTGTGAAACTGTGTGTGTGTGTGTGTGTGTGTGTGTGTGTGTGTGTGTGTGTGTGTGTGTGTGTGTGTGTGTGAACATTAATAATTTTGAGGCCATTTACAGTCACTACACCTCCCATTTCCCTACATTAGCAAGGTGTGTGTGTGTGTGTGTGTGTGTGTGTGTGTGTGTGTGTGTGTGTGTGTGTGTTGAGATTAATGATTTTGAAGCCATTCACAATCACTACACCTCCCATTGCCCTACTTTAGCATGCCTGCTGATGTCATTCAAATTGAAATAACCCTTTGGCCATGTATCAATCATATAAGCTCTGTAGCACTTGCGATAACTGTGTAATACTGTAGTGTAGCAAACTAGTTAGGTAGGAATTCTAATCCTGATCCTGCCAACTGTGATAATGTGTGTTTCCCTGAGAGAGTGTGTGTGTCTCTTTATTGACACCTGCTTTTGTGGACATTCACAAATACTACACTTCCCTTATCCCTCCTTTAGCACTATGTCACTCACCTTCAAGGACACCTTTTGACAGCTCTCCAACATGTAAGCTCCTTTGTGCGTGCAATAACTGTGTAACACTGTAATAGCAATACATAGTCAGGTATGGATTTGAGACTCAGTACTGATAAGTGTGTGCTTGTGTGTGTCATCAGTATCCTTTGTGGGGGTGATTGTGTAATGACAGAATCCATTGCAGTGTGGGTTTTGCTACATCATTGTACTGAGGACCTATATGTCCCATTGTCCATATTACAAGGCCAAGAGTTTTCAAACACTGTAGATGTTGTTGTAGACAATCCTCAGCCATAAATGTGTACAGCATGTGCAATTACTATGTGACAGTATGGATTAGTAAACAATATAGGCAACCGTTATAATACTCAGATGCCACTCTCAACCCACAGATCATACACAAACACGCTTGGTTCTTACTCTCTTACTTCCTTCCTTTTTTACTTTGTCTTTGTCTGTCTCTCTCTCTCTCTCTCCCTCTCTGGTGGGTGTGGAAAAGTACATCTGTTTTGTATAAGCAACAGCTTGAGTTTTGTAAGTACTGCTCATGATCAGCTGATGGCCTGTGCATGGATTGCAGTCCCCACTTGCTAATTGCATGTGAAACAGCTGTGGTATCATTCCTATAGCCAATTGCATGGAAACACACTCCTCTAAGCACATCATGTGGGTGTTGGCCCTTTTCCATCACTGTGAGAAAGACTTCATATGGGTGTTTGACAAACAGCATCACAGAGGGCACTTGCAAATACCTCTTACAACATACATTGTGGAGACAGGCCAACAAACAGGAGGGGAATGTTCCAGACATGGGAACAAAATGTAAGTATTGCTGTTCTACATTTTAAGTAATGTTGCTTTAACAGGGTTTGTGTGGATATAAATGTTCTACATTATTTAAAGTCTGGCATGACAGTGTTATATGGTTGAGGATTCTTTCACCTGTAGAGCTATCTGCAGACTGGCCAGTTTGGAGTCTTACATGTGTTGTGTTACTCACACATTTCCTATCTTTAGAAATGCAGTTGCATACTCTCATGATTGCAGTCAGTACAAGGTGACATCCATGTGAGTTACTGACTTCATATCCCTCAGAAGAGATATGTCACAAAAAACCCTGTTACACAATGACATTTTTCAGTTTATCACAGCAATATGTCAATAATGGCCCTGTGTTGGTGCCTATGTCTCCCAAGTCTGTAACCCTTGGTCCATATGTCATGCAGTAAGAGGTGCATATGTACAATACATCATTATTTACTGACATTATGTCTGATAACAAACCAGTGAGATATCAGACTGCTAGACATGTATGTATAG
>NC_056731.1:1673310443-1673385443 GCF_019279795.1 Protopterus annectens | reverse complement strand
CAGCACACCTATGTTTACCAACTCCAGGATTGCACTACAATGGAGAAGAGGACATATACCCTGTCAGTACCATCATCAATGACATTAAACTAGCAGACTGATTATTTACTGATGTGATGTTTTGCCTATTTTGTCTTGGTGGAATTACATAGGCTAAAATGGGTTCACTGTAAAATTAAGTACATCCATGTGTACAGTATTCTCTGTGTATTGCATCAACACCAAAGCCTCTGTGTGTGTTATTCACAAACATTTGGTGTGCGCTACCCAGCACACTTACCATTGTCCACTTTAGAAGGGCGTCTGACATCAGTCACTATGGACTCACCTGTATACACCCCTCAGACCTATCAGCCATGTGGCACATGCAGTAACTGTTATACAGACCTGTTACTTGTGTTCAGATGTAGCCAGGATATGACATAGTCAATGTGTCACCACAGTGGCAAGCCCCTTGTAGGAAACAACAGCAGACCAACATCCTGCTGACAGATAGACACCTATAACACAAACTGAATACATTATAGAGACCACAATCAGTCAGTGTTAATAACAGCTATAATGCATCATGGCTGGACAGCTACACATCCTGACATGTAAGCATTAAACTTTCCAGCTGAAAACATGTTAAACAGCATTACATTGCTACACCCTAGTACATTCACCCTGTGCATCAGAACCATATTAGCATGTCCCTGCATCAGTGGTATGGATGACAGAGATGTGGTACAGGTATCATCATAAGCACAGGATGTGTTGTGGGATTGCCAGAGACCTAGGCTGAGCCATTTGGTTGACATCATGTGTGTGTTTTAGGGGGGTTGTTAGCAATTGGGCTGTGCAGATGTGGTGCGTGTAGGTATGGAGGTGCCCTAGCTGTGTTGGTGATGGGTGTGTGTGTGTGTGTGTGTGTGTGTGTGTGTGTGTGTGTGTGTGTGTGTGTGTGTGTATGTGTGTGTGTGCGTCTGCATGTGTGCGTATGCATGCAGTTCTGCCATGTGGCTGCCCTATACAGGGGTTTGTTGGACAGCTGCAGACTGTACATAGCAGGGTGTGCAGTTCACTGTCTCCGGCCATGGACATGAGAACTGTGCCTGCCAGGGGCTCCACAGGCACTACCAGGTACAAGCCCAGATATGGTAATCTCCCCTTATGACGACAAATGTCTGCTAGATCGGGGTCCCTGTTGGGACTGGCCAAGAATATGTGCACATAGCCTGCTGTGTTGTGGTGTGGACAGCACCCCCCTGCAGTGCTGGTGCTGGTACTACCACTATGGGAGTTGCTGTGACTTGTTGCACATCCATGTAGACCTCCACCTGTTGGTGTTGCTGACCTAGGTTCACATGGCTGTCACCCTACTCCCACCATATACTCTAACACAGACATTGCATGGTTGAGGATTCCCACATCTCACCCAACCGTCTATCCAGGACCTCTGCAAAATAACGGTAGGCACCTGCAAGATCACAGATGTTGTCAAGGATAGCAGCATGAGTAGCCCTCTAGATCCTCAGAATATGTCTGGTATAACATTCCATATGTGCCTGTGCCTCCATGATGGCCCGAAACATGCATCTGGTGACACCTGCTTTGGCACTTCTGCCAGGGACATGATGGCCAGCAGCCCTCCTACATGCACCCCTGTACATCTGCCTGTGTGGTACCTCACTGGTCATTCAGCAATGGCTGCTGTGTACAGACACACTTGCCATAGTCACCACACTGCCCTGTCTCATGCCACCACCCACCAACTGTCCCTCATTTATGGCCACTGGTGATGGGGTATGTATAGGCAAAGTGACTGTGGGGATGGGGTGGATAACAGTGGAATGTCAACCGATGGCACAGCTTCAGCCCCTGACAACCCTGCTTGTGCCTCATGATACCTATCATCATTTTCAGAGTCTGTATGGACACTAATATTAGTTTGCCTGCAGGAGGGACCCAGACCCATCTCGCCACCTGTGAGGGGAAAACAAAAACCGTAATTTAAGACCTGTATGTCATTGCTTACCTCTACACACACACACACACACACACACACACACACACACACACACACACACACACACACACACACACACACACACTTACAGGTGAGGTGGCACAAAGATATTACACAGACCTCTCATTACCCAACTGTCAACAAGCATGAAATATGGCACTCAATAGCATGGACTGCAGCTATACTCAACCCCTGTTACCAACATTATACATCTCTGTGATGCATGAGTTGTGTTAGTAGGTGATGCCCCTCTTCCCCTGGAACACACTGCACCCATGTACACAGTAATGCTGTGCACCCGTTCAGCACCCTGGCATGTACTGTACACCATACCTCATGAGTGTGCACACCATTGCTGAATGTGTATATGTGCGGCAGTTATGTTTGCCCTGTTGCTCACAGCTCCTATGTGTTTGTCTGACACATACCTGGGATGATATGAAGACAGATGTCAATAGTGAATGCCTGACCTCTGATTTGCAGATCTCATAATCAGCAGTGCATTTATGAGCAATAAAATACAATTACACTGACAACCCTCAAAGCTTACTGTAACTATGAGGGGTGTACACACCCTTATTGACATGACACCCTCTTCTCTGATATGCATTGGGGCCACAATACTGCATATGTTAACATTACACATATCTGATATGTGACATATGACCAGTGAAATCAAATGCAGTATCAAACAAATGTCTTAGGTGTGCAGATGTTGATTGAGATGCATACAATATTTGGGTTGCATAAGTGTGCACACCCTTAACATGATGGTTTGTTGCAGCACCTGTTAAGTGAACTACAGCAGTCACTATTCCTAGAAGGGGTATACTAGCAAGGCCCATCTTCACTTGACATTATTGGGTCACTCCGCCCTACAAATGTCCCCCAACTCTGCCAGATTGCAAGGTCAGCTCATGTGCACAGCTTTTTGAGGTCACACAGTGCCTTCACTATTGCTGTGGAGTCAGTGTTATGTCTGGCACAATTCATGACCTTGACTGTGTTCAGATACAGCCATTCTGAGTGAGCTTTGGATGTATGTTTCAGTTCACTGTTGTGTTTCAGGATGACACCCCTCTCCATCCTCAGCCTTTTTACAGATGCTTGACAACTATGGGCCACACATAAGTGTCATTTTGCAGTGTCCCAAATTCAGAACACCATGTCTACCAGCCTAGTTCCTGCTAATGAACAGCAAACCTAAAGGTGTGCACTGGCACCAGCAATGTACAGATGGGGATGGTGGGCCTGAGGTGGAGTGAGGTGTTGCTTGTGCATCACATGCATCTTTATTAATACTGTCTGTAGGTTTCAGCCTTGGACTCGATACACCATGACACATTGCAACACATGCCTTTGGGAGACTTGATGTTATGCATATGCTACCTGTAGAGAGCCCTGGATGATGTTTCCTGTGGAACAACTCTTTCATCTGATTATCCTAACCCATAGGCCACACTTATGCAGAGTCCAGGCAATTGTCAACACAGGTACTGAACAGGTAGTACTTGCTAGACATTCCTGCAAGTCCCTCAGTGTTGCTCTATGTTTCTGGGCAGCCTCCGTGACAACATGTGTTGTCATCTGTCTTGGATGGGCATCTGTTTATTTTCTACATTAATGTTGTCCCATACTTTATAGTCACATACATGACTGTCTGCACTGTTTGCCATGATATATGCAATGGTGAGGTAAGGCTACCTTTTGGATATGGGATTGAATCCATGGTTTGTAAGATGTGTGCAAGCCATAGCTGCCTCTGTTGGAGGTAAGTGGCAAATGTCATGGACATACTTCTTGGACAGCTGATCATTACTTGGTGTGACACTGAAGACCTATACTTGATGGAAAGTGCATACTCAAGAAGAGTGAATGCTGTCAGTACCTCAAAAGCTGCTTCCATAATATGTTATTTGGCATGTGTGCACACATATGCTTCCAGTGTTTGTTAAGGTATTTGTTCCCCATATTTGTTGTCCTAACATAGGGTTCCATATTACACATTCATTGCTCATGATAGGATCACATTACCGGTTGTAAAAGTTGTGGAGTGTGGTAATGTGATATGCCATTGTGTAGATCTATAACAGTTGCCATTATAATAGTGGTATATACACTGCTGTAGTCACTGTATAAGGCTAATGTTTCAGACATGCCCCTACTGTAGGCCAGTTGTTATGTTATGTTCATCTCTGTCCACACATCTTGCACTGACAGGTTGTTAGTTATACTGCAGGATTCTTACATACCCTTCAGATATGTCAGCATGGTGACCACTATGATGCAGTGCAGTTAACAGCAACAATAAGTGAACATGTACAGCATGCATTAGGGGTGTGTGTGTAAAATGTGTGCATGGCAAATACCATGGCCATAACAAGGCCGGTGTATTGGCAAACCTGAACAAAAAAACTCCATACTCACCAGCTGCAGGCTGCTTCCCCAGAGGTATAACAGAGGGGTCTATATAGTTGTGTGAGAGATGTAATGTCCGTAGCCACACCTGTGACATTGGTACAGGGTAGGAACAGCATTTCAGTACATTAACAATACAATCCCACAATGCTCATTACTACGCTGCAGCAACAGACTATGTTTTCTGACATATGCATGAAGATAATTTACAGATGAAGAAGGATAAGCAACAGTGGTCTACTAATGTGCCCTGGGGCCTTACATGCATGCTCCTCATCCATTGGGTGGGTAGCACCCACCTCCACAATGCTATCATCAGGTTTTTGGCTTGGCCGGAGTGTGGGTGCCCAAAGGCTGGTGAGGAGCTCCTCAGCATGTGTCAGTGGGGGCTGGATGGCATGACTCCCACCTGTGGCCAACTGGTCCCTCCTAACTGCAGCAGCATGCTGACGGGCATGGTGGATAAGGTCAGTGCAACGATGTTGCACCTGCTCAGAACTGCGGTTATGCAAGCTGACAACATTTACCTTGTGGACGAGCTCATTCCACAGGGCAGTCCTCTCCTGCAGATCATGGGCCGTACACCCAAAGAGGATTCTGTGGTGATGCATGAGGTAGTTGATTAGTATTTCATTTTCCTGTGGAGTATAAGCAGGGAGATGCTCCCGTGACATGGCACCTGGAAGACATAAACAGTAAAAAAAGGTCTGCGGACCTCATACTGCAAGGATATCATAGTTGTTAACTAACATCTCTCTCTCCCCACCATATTTGTAACAATAATCTGAACACACAGACCAATGGGTATGTTTACACCAAACCTAGTGTTGGAACATATATCCTATTGTGCAACAAATACTGAAATGTGTTTCTATATATGTCCATGCTGAAACAGTATCATTGATGGCCTGCTGCTAACAATGTAACCTGCATGCTATTGTAATGGCCACTGTGGTTCCATATATGCATGTGTTTTGTTTACTATGCTGCTGCTCCAAATCTGGTATTTTGGGTTAATGGGAATATCTATGCATGCTGTTATAACTAATACTGGATTGTGTTGACTATTACTACCCACATATGTTCTAAAACTGCAACACAGTAGCATGTTTGGGAAAGCTGTTCCCAGTAGAACCACCTTTCCCACCTCATCTGGCCATGGCAACAGGTCACAGCACATCTGGGACCCATTCTGAGACCTCTGCATCTGCTGCTCCTGCTCTACCTTCAGGTGGAGCCACTTCAGGGGATGGTGCTAATCCCCCCTGGGAGCGCGCACAGACAGGATCCTGTCACTTGAAGTTAGGTCCAAGGTCTGGTGCATAGGGAACTCCGCAGAGAATTGGGGGGTCTGCTACACCACCTTGAGGCCCCTGTGATATGATCAGAGGGTCAGCCTGCCCCTCATGCTCAGCCCCAGCACAGCCACCTTCAGGGCTGTGAAGGTGCAGTGGTGACTGCCCATGGGTGGGGACCACTGTTAACATTTGTGGGCTCATGGGATTCCAATTTCCAAACACCCCTACCCGTCCAAGGTGTTTACCCACCACGTGTCATATACTGCCCATGTATGCTGTCTTGCCTGTCTTGTCTGTCTTCTGACCCAACCTACCTCCCCAAATATATCTACTATTCTTCCCCAACATCCCACTCTCACCTTAACAAAAGAAGAGCAATCTGTTCCCAACACAAATTTCAAACCATACATAACTGTCCATTTCACACCCACTTACAACTGCTTACAGGTGCCTTAATCACTCTGCATCCAACATTCCTTGTTCTGGCCAGCAAATAAATTATCAGCCCTTGCAAGTGTCAAACCCAGGACCCTGCACACCATAGCCACAGCAATTTACCATCTGAGCTGCAGATATGTGTGATGCTTCTTCAAATATATCATGTAGCACAGTCATTCAACAGTATGGAAAATGTATTTATACATATATATATATATATATATATATATATATATATATATATATATATATATATATATATATATATATATATATATATATATATATATATATATATATATATATATATATATATATATATATGTGTGTGTGTGTGTGTGTGTGTGTGTCTGTATATGTAGACATACATGTCTATATCTATATATATATATATATATATATATATATATATATATATATGGACTGCATTCAGACATTGGATCCACACTCTGAATCTCTTTCCTCCACAGCTGCACTGTTCTGCCTTGCTATGAAACAGAGCATCACATGTGGACACAGCCTAACAATGGGGGGGATATATAGGGACAGATAGATAGATAGGTAGATAAGCCTTTTACAAACCTATGAAGTTTGTGCATGCTACATTTCACATTACCATAACTGTTATGAAGGTGGTAGGGTCTGAAACTCATGTGTCTTTCATGACTTCATTACTTCCGCCTTCAGCTATTTGCCAGACTAATATACATGTTTGGAAGAATAGAAAAAAACACTATGATAGCTTAAATCTTGTCATTCTGTGCAGATCTGCATGGTTGGCAGGTATGGTCCACTGCCCACAAGGCCAGATGCTATGTCTATAGCAGTTGTTCAGCAGGACATCATTACAGCAACAAGTCTTGATGGCACATATAAATCTTTCAACATCATCTATCCCATTATTACAGACCAAGTACTACATTCAATTACATATATACATGTTTCACATACCTGTTTCATTATTGTGCTCTCTTCTGTGTACCACTTAGATATCTTACTTGTTTGTTTTTTTTTTTTTTGTTCTTAGTATTATTTTTTTTAGTATTACTTTTGTTTCTCTCTCTCTCTCTCTCTCTCTCTACACTACAGGTATCAAGCTGGTTTGAATAGATTGCAGCATGGCTTTTGTAGGTGATGCTCATCATCAGGTGATGGCCTCTGCACCAATTGGTGTTCCTCACTTACTAATTGAATGCAGCCAGCTGTGTAGTACTTCCAATAGCCAATGTCATAGCAACCCACTACTATAAATGACTACATCATGTGGCCATTGTCCTTTGAACTTTCCTGTATGGAAGACATCCTTCCTGTGTGTGGGCAGCAGTGTTACAGACAGCAGGTAGCAATACCTTTTACAACAGGACTTGTGGACACAGGCCAACTACGTGTTTGTATAAGGTTCCAGACCTACGGACTGTGTGAGTATTGCTGTTATATGCAATGAATACTGCTAGATTTACAGGGTATGTGTGTAAAGGTTAATTTTGCATGGAATGCAGTTTGCCTGCATAGTTCTCAACTGTGGGCCTATCCACATGATGGCCAGAGGATTGGCTGTTATGTTTTGTCTGTTCACCACACAGGTCTTGTCTCTGACATATCAGTGGAATTCTCTCCATTGACTGCTATCAGTACATGGCAACATCCATTTGTGTTTCTGACTTCATATTCCTGAGTAAGGGTATGTTGCAACCAATCCTGCAACACCAGCAACTTTCACAGTGTATAACAGCAATATTGCAAATATGGGTCCTATGTTCCATCCTCCAGATGTCATGCAGTAAGAGGTTGTTAGGTAATGGCCTATCATTATTTAGCACCGGCATTCCTGCTATCATTCCAGTGATGTTGTGGACTCCCAAACAAATTGTGGGGTATGGTATATATATATATATATATATATATATATATATATATATATATATATATATATATATATATGTCTGGGGGTCAGTGTATGGAAAACGCTGTTATATGCCCTTGTAAGACATTTTATGGGGGGGGGGTATTAAATGTTTTTAACCTAGGCTGTTGCAACATATGAGGGATATCAGTAGTAAGAAACATTAAGGTATATAGCTGTACATTTTCATACATTTCACCATGGGAACAGTGGTGGGCTAGAGCTTACTTGCACATAGCTCTGTTTGTCAATGTGATAGTGACGTTTTAAGTTAAGTATTGTTATGTAACAGATACATTTACATTGTGACAACTAATACTTTTCCACCTTGGGATTGAGTACAGAGTATAATTGGAGGCTGCTGAACTACATCTGTAATTAAGTGTTGATTGTTTCTTATCTTCAAGCAAGTAGTTTTTTGTTTACTGTTGTGCTGCTTGAAGTCCTTAGCCTGGACAGCAAAGTATGTTATGTTTTTCAGATTACTGTATCAAATATTTTGTTTGTGAGTTGCATTAATCTGTTATTATGAATTTCAAACACCTAAGTGCTATAAGAAATGGCATAAACAACTGAAATATTACACAAATAAACATTTCTATGTATGCAAACTTATGTGTGATGTCATGTCCTTTGCATTGTGTGTGGGTATATGTTTCATGCGATAATTCTCATTTGTAGGAAAGAATCAAACACTGGCCATTTTAAAAGGTGGAAACTCTAGGAATAATGGCTGCTTGATATGCTGTGCAACCTCTATATATACTCTTCTTATACATATCTATAAGTAGTAATATATTTCTATGTGTATGTATGTGTGTGTATATATATACATATATATATATATATATATATATATATATATATATATATATATATATATGTGTGTGTGTGTGTGTGTGTGTGTGTGTGTGTATATGTATCATTGGAATGTTTACTGCTTCCACATTGTACATTCCCTATGGTAGACTGTTCTGCATGATATATTAAAATATCATCTTGACATCTTACAGCTGAGATGGCTTACTGTTAACTTGTTGTGGCTATGTTGTGCAGGATCCTGGGTTCAAAACTTGCAAATGCTGGTTACTGTGTCGCAAGGCAGATGCGTTTAGCTGTGAAGGAAGGGATAATGGCATTCATTACAAGAGATCCCTATTTTGGGCCCCTTCACCCCCTTTAACAGTGCCTTTGGTCAGATGTTTTGCAGTGAGAGGTTCAGAGTGTGGATTCAATGTGCGAATGCAATACACAACACACACACACACACGCACACACACACACACACACACACACACACACACACACACACACACACACACATATATATGTGTGTGTGTGTGTGTGTGTGTGTGTGTGTGTGTGTGTGTCTGTGCGTGTGTGTGTGTGTATACATATGTATGTCTACACACATTCAAGCCCAACAAGGCTAGAAAAAAATACTAGGAATACCGGATACACCACCAGTGGTGTATCCGGTATTCCTGGTATTTTTTTCTAGCCGTGTTGGGCTTGAATGCAGAAGTCGAATAGTCATATACAGGAATCTTGTTTTGGTTTTATGTCTACACACACACACACACACACACACACACACATATATATATATATATATATATATATATATATATATATATATATACATATTTATATATACATACACACACACACAAACACACACACAAACATACATACATATAAACATATACATATATAAATACATTTCCCTACTCTTGAATCACTGTGCTGCATGATATGTTTCAGAAAACATCACATTTATGTACAGCTCAAATGGCTTAGTGGTAAATCACTGTAACTATGGTGTGCAGGGTCCTGGGTTTGAGATTTGCAAGGGCTGGTTATTTTGTTGCTGTGCAGAACAAGGGTTGTTGGATACAGAGTGATTAAGGCACTTTTAAGTGGTTGTAAGTAGTTTTGCATGGGTTTGCGTGACGGTAAGCAATGGTAACTTCTGTTAAATATGCTTACAGGCAGCCTGACACTGCTTAATCTGTGTAGCCTTTGCTTGCTGCTGTGCAAACAGGCTTAGACCCGCTTACTACTGCTTAAAAGTGCTTACTCCAGCTTCCCCTCTCACTAATTTCTTTAAAAGAAAAGAAAAAGGGGTGATAAGAAAGTGGTGAAAAAGGGGGTATGCAGAGGGAAAAACAATAGGGTAAGTGGCTAGGGATGTACAGGACGGGTGTAAGGAAGATACATAGCTGTCCATTTCTTCTACAGCAACAGCTGTGCATATGTACTGAATTTGGAGATAGATTTGAACACTCAAACCCCTGAGAGAGGGGTGATGACAGGGGTGATGACAGCAATAATGTGCTGTGAAGCTAATTAGACCAGATTACGTGTCCAGTGGACATGTGCAAAATGGACAGCTATGTATGTGGCAAACATTTTTTGGGGGGAACAGATTGCCCTTTTGTAAGGTCAGAGTAGGATGTTGGGGAAGGATAGTGGGTATACTTGGGGAGGTAGGTTGGGTAGGAAGGCAGACAAGACAGATAAGACAGCATATAGGGGCAGTATATGACATGTGTGGGAGTAAACACCTTGGATGGGGAGGGGTGTTTTGAAATCGGAAACCCATGAGCCCCCAAATGGAAACAGTTACCCCTGCACCTTCATGGCCCAAAGGTGGCTGTGCGGGGGACTGAGCAGGAGAGGTAGGCTGACCCTCTAAATGCACCATGCTCTCTCAAGTTGGCATAGCAGATCTCCACACTCCCTTCAGAGCTCGCTATGCACCAATCCCTGGCGCTGACTTCGGGTGACAGGATCCTGTCCATGCCCGCTCCCAGTGGGGGGGGGTGAGCCCCATCCTCCTGAGGCAGTTCCACCCAAAGGTGGTGCAGGACCAGTGGACGAGGAGGTCCTGGGGTGGGTCCTAGACATGCTGGGGCCTGGTGCCTTGGCCAGTTGATGTGGGAGAGGTGGGTCCACTGGGACCAGACTTCCCGGACATGTTATGGTGTTGCAGTTTTAAAACATATGTGGGTTAGTAATAGTCAACACAATCCAGGATTAGTTATAACAGTATGCATAGATATTCCCATTAACCCAAAACACCAGATTTGTAACAGCTGAATAGCAAACAGAACACATGCATATATGGAACCTCAGTGGCCATTACAATGGCATGCAGTTTACATTGATTCAACAGGCCACCAATGGTAGTATTTCAACATGGAACATTAATAGAAACACATATCAATATTTACTGAACAATAGGACATATGTCCCAACAGTAGGTTTGGTGTAAACATACCCATTGATTTGTGTATTTAGATTATTGTTGCAGATATGGTGGGGGGAGAGAGATGTCAATTAACAACTCATATATCCTTGTAGTACTCACAGCTTTAATGATCATTGCTCTAATCATTAAGGTACAGTTATTATTACAATACCCTATGGCCTTGGTTTGGGCAATGGTATGTTTGTACACAGTGTATATGTCAACTGTCTTATAGCTAAATTCTTACATCTTTTACGTAGTAGACCTGTGGAAGGAATGTTTGTTAACACTATCTGACTGTTTCTACACATATTCCCAGATTCAAAGTTAATATTATGCACATACCTCTCAATGTTTTAATGCACACACTCTGGACAAAGCTTGATAACATGGGGGTAAAAATAGGGACATGTTTTGAATATTGCTGTCATAAACATGGATTGTTGCACGAATGACAGGATTTGTTTTAATATACATTTTCTGAAGATTTTGAGGTCTGAAATCAAATGTATGTCATTATTTCATGACTGCAATTCTGAGATCATCCCACTGATTTGCTAGTGGGACAGAGGAACAGGCAGAAAATATGAGCCAATTATCTGGACATTCTGAAAAATCTGTATAGTTGAAAGGTATGATTATGTATACAACTTACTACCATTCCCATGATTCGAACCATGGCTGTGTCTGTTAAAATACCACAATTTAAGTTATAGTAGAGTGTGCTATTTGGATATTGCTGTCTATCTCTTCAGTGTTTTCCATCCAAGTCTATCTTGGCTGTACAATCTGACCTTGTAATTACAGCAGTCTTACACAGACATTCCTATACATATTTTATGTAGCACATTGTGAGAAACAGTGGTTGGCACAACAATACTATTCTGATATCAGAGGTTACTGAATGCTACATGTCAGACCATACTATACCAGAGTAAACACTACCAGTCCAGGATTTAAATCTTTATTGGCAAGCACGCACAGTTTCCTTATCTAACAGACCTGTAGAGGGAATGTTTGTTAACACTACCTGACTGTTTCTACACATATTCCCAGATTACAGTTAATATTATGCACATACCTCTCAATCTCTTAATGCACATGCTCTGGACAAAGCTTGACGACATGGAGGTACAAAGAGGGACATGTTTTGAATATTGCTGTCATAAACTTGGAGAGTTGCATGAGTGACAGGATTTGTTTTAATATACACTTTCTGAAGGTTTTGAGGTCTGAAAATCAAATGTATGTCATTATTTAGTGACTACAATTCTGAGATCATCCCACTGATTTGCCAGGGGGACAGAGGAACAGGCAGAAAATATGAGCCACTTATCTGGACATTCTGAAGAATCTGTACAGTTGAGAGGTATGATTATGCATACAGCTTACTACCACTCCCAGGATTCGAACCATGGCTGTGTCTGTTAAAAATACAACAATTTAAGTCATAGTAGAGTGCGCTATTTGGATACTGATGTCTATTTTTTCAGTGTTTTCTGCCTAAGTCTCTGTTGGTTGTGCAATCTGATCTTGTACTTACAACAGTCTTATATAGACATCAAAAACGTTTTTATGTAGCACAGTGTGGGTAACAGTGGTTAATACAACATTACTATTCAGAGAATACAACAATAAATGCCATACAATACCAGAATAAACACAACCAGTCCAGGATACAGAGCTTTATTGCCAGGCAGTTACAGTTTATTTAAATATGACCTATATGGGACTATTACTGTCACATTGTCTGGTTTATTCAATACATCTCATACAAAAGTTTTTTATACTGCCAGATGATTTTCTACTGCTTTATATTTATTTGGTGTGACTACTACAAGCAGGATTGTTACTCACCAGCCTCGCGACGCAGCCTTTGCAGCCTACTTGCATGGGCTTCCGGATTCACAGCCCACTCAGCTGCAGCTGTAAAGGAAATAGAGACATATTTAGGCATACCTATCCATCACATACACACACTGGACTTTAGTTAACAGTAATGGTATGACTGCGTACACACTGCTGGGACATCACCCCTCTGCCTTGCTTCTTGGACCCACTCATCCAAGACCTCCCTCTTTTTCCGCTTCAAATCGGCATAATGGTGCTGACCTGCTCACTAGTCTGAAGGATACCAGTGGCACTGGTGAGATCATGGGTGAGATAGTCCCATGTTTCCACTTTATATTGGAAGCCCTGGTACTGGCCCTGCAGCAATCTCTCATCATGTTTTTTTTTTTTACCAGGAGTCCTACCATGACCTTGGACTCCTGTATTTTCCAGTGCTACACCCAGAAGTGCAATCCCTCTCCAACTCCAGCCATTCTGCAATCAGTAATGAATTGTATTCCTGCTTGTGGGGGTTTAAATATGGCCGATTTCCCACCCTTTGGCATGATTGGACAGTTTTGAATATGCTGAGCTAAGCTAAGCTATGGGCAAACCTGCTTAAATAAGGTTGGCAGTGCTTAAAGGGACAGGTTCAGCACTGCTTACCTATGGGCAAATCCACTTAGCTGGCCTACTCATTGCTTAGCAGTCATATTTACACAATGCTTACTCCTGGTAAGCAGAGCTGGGCAATGCTTAGCATTGCTTATTTTTCATTTTATAGACTATCTGGTGTATGGCATTGATTCATCATTCATTACATATTATAAATTTGTTTACTGTCCCTGACATCCCCCAATGTGCTTTCATTACATTTATTCATGTGTGACTATACTGTATGGGGCACTTGTGTTTATATGGGGATTTCACAAATTTATTAAACTGAAGCCTCACATCGGGACCTAATGCAGTACTCCAGTTAACAAATATATGTTATTTAGTAGGTAATACAAAAAAATGTTTATGTACTGCTTTCACATGTAAAATGCAAATAAGTTATAGTGAGGACTGAACCAGGAATGGCTACTCACAAAGCATACACTCTAACCACTACACTATTGCAATACTGCTTATGTTGGATGTCACTTGCTATTTAACTTCTTGTGCTGTTTAAGCTGGACTAAGCATAGCTAAGCAACAGGCACACCTGCACAGCTACACTTAAACTTTATCGCATTTATAAAAAAAAATGTTTTGTTGTGTTATTTTTATCTATACCCTTCAGAATATCCCTGCTAATGCTAAACCTGTTATTTTATCAGCTTTCTGCTTTGTGGGACAATTGTTCCTTTTGGCTTTGTCCACATTCCTTACTCTGACGGGTTGGGAGGTGTGCGCTATGTGCTTATGCTGCCTGTGTTATCCTAACAACTTTTGGCTTGGTAGCATACCTCTCAACCTCTTAGAGCAAAATATCTGGACAAAGCCTACAATGATGGGGAGACAAATAGGTGCAGATTTTAAATATCGCTCATACAAACTTAAAAAGTTGATAGAATAATAGGCTTTACATTAGCATGAATTTTCTGACGGATGTGTGGAGTCTTAAACTCAAATGTTTTGTCATTATTTAATGACTTCAATCCTCATGTATTTGCCAGACAGGTACACATTTTAGGGGGAACACACCATAAATATGAGGCAAACATCTGGGCATTCTGCAAAAATCTGTACAGTTGAGAGGTATGCTTGGTAGGGACGATTGTCCCTTTTGCCTTTGACCACATATATTTTTTTGTTTTTCCTGATGGGTTGGGGTGTTACGAGTATTCTCACTCATTTTTATTTGCCGAAAGACAATTATGGAGTGCAGGGGGAATGTGCTCTCAGACACACCCGCTGTGCTCATACATGGCATCGTGTCTGTTTTAGAGCTTGGCAGCGTGCCTTCATAAATATGCATGGCGCGCTGCTGTGCTGAACAAGAATGGTCCCTGCCATGCAGGAATAACTTATTCCTGCATGGCTGCTTGCTGAATCCTGGGGATGGCTTAAAGCAGCGGGCAGCACTTCGACAGTGCAGGGCTATAATGTCTTTCAAACATTTCGACCAGCTATTGCACAGGAAAGTACAAAAGGTAGAGGTATTTAAATTTACATAAAAAACACACATCAAAGCTGGTCAAAGAGTATGATACACTTGAGCTTCTCCATGTCCAAATTACTGTAGCAAATTTCCTATTATTAGGTGATACCCTAGCAAAATGTCAAGCCCCCAAAACATGAGAACACTGTACCCTACGTGAAATTGTTCACGAAAATATTGTACATTCAGGTTACTGGCTACATAGAGGCAACTGTACCTTCCAAGAATTAGTACAGGACAGGCTCTAAAAAAAACAAGCCATCCTGGTGGAATCCCAAATCATGCTAAAGATTATAAAAACTCCCTTATCAATCTAAACAAGCAATTCAGGGGGCTAATCAAGTTTAACAAAGTCAATTTTGAGGTAAAACTAGCCACCCAGGTGAAGAATAATCTAAAGGGATTCCTCAGCTATGCTTGCATCCACAAAGGCAATATACAACAATATAACAAACTAATTGTAAATGGAGTCTACCTCTAGAAAAAGGCCAGTCACTAGAGGAGTTCCTCAAGGTTCTGTGCTGGGGCCTTTCCATTTTGGTGTCTACTTTTCTGTAGTCAAGGCCAACATCAAGGGTCTCTAGCTGGCCAAGTTTGAAGCCAATTGCAAACTAGTCACAGTTATAGTTATAAAATCTCCCAAAGACACAAATACCCTCCAGGAAGGCCTGATACAGACCAATAACTGGTGCCAGAGTCACAGTCTAAAGCTCAGTGCCAAGAAATGGGAAGATGGCTAACCCCTGACACTACCATATTGTTCATACACTGCAAGAGTAGTCACAGTGGTCAGTGATTTGGGGACACAGATACAGACAGTAATCTAACTTTTGACTATCACGTGTCTGTGGTAGTATGGAAATAATTCTGTATTTTACATCTTATAAGCAAGACTATATCAACTAGTTCCAAGGATATCATTGCTCCTCTGAGACGAATCACTGAGTACAGTGCCCACTTCATTATTTACCTGACCAGGTATATGTAACAACTGGAGCACTCATACAAGTTCCCTATGAAAAGAATACTGGGCAAAAAAAGTATGTCCTATGTCGACCACCTTAAAGCCCTATCCTTGTACTGTTTCTCCCACAGACTGCTGAGAGGTGATCTATTCCGGGCCTACAAAACATCCTCTGATCCCATTCTGATGGACCTGTTTCACATTTGCAAAAGAAATAGCATTAAACTTACTCAATCTAGGGACCTAAACCAAATATGTATCATAAATAAGACATGTTGAAGGGACAGGTATTTGTTTCAGAGACTTCCCCTTCTCTGGAAATTCCCTAAACCATTTCAAGTATAACTTGGACCAATGTGTATGGAAGTGGAAATTTACCTCTGGTCTGTCATCTATGTCTTTTAAACAGAGGAAGCCTGTAAATGGTTGACCACCCATTTCCAGGCCTACATATATCCCTTAAAATAGTCCTGAAGTATCAAAACTTATCAGATACATATGGGAAGCATGGCTTCACTTAAAAAGGCCCCTTGGATTTGTTAGCCAGGTAATCACCTATAAGCCTTCATCCAGATCTGCCTCTGCAAAGAATGATGAAGTTCTTCTAGTGGAGAGACCATCTAGAAGGTTCAGTCGTGGCCTTTGATGGTGGTATCACAGGTAAATCCCAATATATTACAGTCTGACATCTTCACTGGATATCTGGAGAATGCTCTTATGTGGCTAACAGTTTCATATCACTGCCTTGCCTTCCTTAGCATGCCCACCTTGGCTGGACCTAGCAGGGATAGCAGTCATGGAAGGGGCTAACCTTTAGCTTCATGCTGCCCTGGACTGAGTGAAAGAGAGCCATCACCTCACTCTATCCCAGATCATCATGTTCCCCTTCCTTGTTTTTCACTTCCTGCCCAGTTTGCAGTCTAATCCTTCACATCAGCAGTTGTCCTTTTCTATGTCTATCTGTGTTTCCCCCCTTTGTGGCAGCACCTCCCCTGTTGGTCTATGTCTGTATTCTGCATTTTTTATCTGCTCCTGCTTCCATCTCCTACCCACATCTTCATCTTATTTCATCCACTCTATCCATCTTATGAAAAAGAATAAAATAGGGGACTTGACCCACAAAAATGCACCCTTTCTTCCACACAGATTCCCTATTTCCATCCACATAGATCTTCTGTGTGTTCCTCTGCTTGCTATTCCCCCTTTTGGATAGTCCTAAATACCCATTTCCTCTCCAGTAACATGAATAAATAGCTAGGGGCTTTGTTGAGAAGTCATTATGTCTCTCAGCAGTTCTTATAGCAGTGCAACTGTGTGTTTTTGTGTGTGTGTGTGTGTGTGTGTGTGTGTGTGTGTGTGTGTGTGTGTGTGTGTGTGTGTGTGTGTGTGTGTGTGTGTGTGTGTGTGTGTGTGTGTGTGTGTGTGTGTGTGTGTGCGTGTGCGTGTGCGTGTGTGTGTGTGTGTGTGTGTGTGTGTGTGTGTGTCTGTGTGAGCATAACCCTGGATACACTACATGTACTTTTCTGGATTCCACAGGTCGTGTGACCATCATAATGCTATTCCCCTCTTTTAATGGTCTGTGCAGCTCTCGCTTACAAATTAATTCATTAGTTAAATTAATTAAATTAATTAATCTCTGACATGCTGATCATTTTTTATTACATTGTTAATTATCTGGAGGTTGTATTATGCAACTTGAACCAACCTAATTAGTCATTGCATGGCTGAGTAAGCAATGTTTCTGAACTTCAGGGAAATTACATTGGGCATAATTTGTTTCACACTGAAAAAAATTGATGCTTTAGACACATTATGTATTCCAGAACATTGCAAATAAATCTATAGCAGTCATTCTCAGAAATAATTCACAGAACCTTTAAAAATAAAGACTGCATTTAATTCACTAAATATAAAGACACTATATAATGTTATTATAAAAAAGGCAGATTATAGTGGCTTTGTGTGAGAAGATCTGGGCTCGAATATGAATTATCATAAAGGGCATTTAACAAATGCTTTTCTGGTAAAAAGAAGGGATGCATCACTGATTTTTTTACAGTGAAATGTAAAAATCAAAGTTCTTCCCCAACTTAATTAGAAAACAAGCACACTTTTGCTTAACACGGTTCTAGTCAACTTATAGTTAAGTGCTATGCTTTCCATTCCAGTTTTAATGTTTCTCATGGGATCACAACCATACTTCATAGTTCACAGACTTGGTGTTGCAGCTTAGGATAAGCTGTCTTGCAGTCTCCAAGTACATCCAGAAGTTGGTACTTTGTATTGCTTGAGTAAATGCAGAGGACTTCCAACAACATCAGGGTCCACTAAGAGTCTTCACTCTCATCCTTAAAAATCCCTCTTCATAACAGGCAAATGTCTCTAAACACTGACTACAAGCAGTGGTGTATTATAATGGGGCAATATGGAAGGCTGCCAGGGTTCTACAGCAACTGATGAATTGAGCCTATGGCCAGGCAACAAAACAATTTTATTTAAAAAAATGTTATGTTCAGCATTGCTATCTCATTTTAGTTAATGTGCTAAACATACCAGTTAGTAAGGAAAAATGTGTCTACTTTTAGTTTAAAAAAGTGTTAAATGTCAGGCAAGTTATTAACTCTGTTTTTTCCACTCCCTATCACTTGTGCATGAACATCATGGGCCAGTGACACACACTGAAATGCTCTATTAATTATTTTTTGGGATAAAGAAGTGTTTCTTTAATTAAAACTAACTAACTGAATAACTAAATACATAAACAGACTGTGGTGAACCTACTTCAAAGTGCTGCAGCTTTCTGTTTGTTACTTTCCCATAATTCATTGTGAAGGCAAGAAGCAGAGAGTAATGAATATTAAAGTATAGAAGAGAATTTTAAACTGCATGGATGCTGGTTGGAAAATGCAGTAGTGGGATGCACTACCTTGAGATAATCATATTTTTTTATCCTGACAGGCAACAATATATAGCATTGAGAGCTACAGTCCCTAAATAAAGTGGCTGTGTGAGGGTTTTGATGGAGGAAACTTATTGTTTTCTCAGTTAGGTCTAGTTCATTTGTCTGAACCATGTTGAAATATTTATTTTCCAGCTACTGTCAGTGTGCAAAGCAAAGTTGAAAACTGTCCCTGATTTCACTGACTGTTCCTAAGTTTACCTCATGATCTTGGCTTTAAAGGACCAGTGTGCAGTTGTATGAAATACTTCTTAATGTTTATTCTCTGGCAACTGCTTAGATCAAACAAAACCGAAGCTGTCCTGATTTCACAGAATGTCTATACTCACTGAGGATTGCTTTCACTAAATGGGGGTAGGGGGACATCTTATTCTGGATAATAGTCAAATTATCCCATTGTTTTCTCACTCTAAAGTCTGGTCTTACAGGAATGGTGTGCATTTGTATGCAATAAGTTGTAGTGTTTATCGCAATACTGTTTGTGTAAAACAAAGTTGAAACTGCCCCTGATTTTACAAAATGTCCCTGACTTTGCCTCATATTTGTGATCTGTCATGGATGATCACAATCACTAAATAAGGGCAGTAGATGGCTGTGAATGGAAGCAACTTAATCTCTTGTGGCTCGCTCAGTATTAAGGTTTGTCCCAGATGCCTTGAAAACATCCACAATGACTCCCTTATATGAGGGTGGCCCCACTACAGACCCAAGTAATTATAGATCCATCAGCCTTCCCAGACATTTATGCAAAGCCAGGGAATGTGTCATAGCATAACTCATTTATGCAGACATAGGCAACTTATCTGATCTTGACATCACTCAGTTTGGTTTTGTGAAGTGAAGATCCTGTTTCCTCAACCAAGTAAACTTTGAAAAGGCTGTGGACAGTGGTCAGTGTTCCCACTTGCTTATCTTAACCTGGATGAGTTCCCACTTGCTTATCTTCACTTGGGTGACCCTTTTGATACTATTCCCACATGCTGGTATTTTTGAAAAGTTAGACAAACTTTTGTAAACCTTAGCACTGCACTCTGGATTTCAAACTGGCTATTTACTACATACCAAGTATTAACCTTTGCTGATATACTCTGTTAATTTAAATTTGTAACTAGTTGGGTACTACAGGGTCATATCTGATCTCATGTTTGCTTCATTGATGGTGGAGTTGTCAATGCAAGTTGCTTGGAAGAGACTTTTTCAGTTAGGTATATATGAAGTGGTTTAGTTATTGTACCTGGGAAATGTCCCAATCTTATTGCAACTGGCATGCAAGAGTAATGAAGAAGGAAAACTGAAGTGGATTTCAGTGTATGATAAAGTTGGAGGAGTAATCTGTCAGAGTGGCATATAGCATAGGTGTAGTGGTACTGTAGAAGGAAAAGTAGTTGTAGAAGAAGGCAGTACATTATGGATAGTGTGGTACTGTAAAGACTATGTACACTTAGCAATTGCTAAGTTATGCATGGCACCATTTATGTGGCATCTGGTATGGCATAGTTGGTGGCTATGATGGAAGTAGACATTGGCATGCACAACTGTTCAGTAGCTCCTGGGGTGGATGGACAAAAGTCTTCCACAATACAGAGTCAACAAGGGAAGCCATTACTACATATCTGTGAAGGCTCTACATGCTAGAGAAAGAAAGTAAGACGACATTGTAATGGGTTTGCCACCTAAAACTGAATAAATGGAGTAAGAGGTGTGCAATGACATATTTCAGTTCTGAAACAAAAGTCTGTTCCATGCCATCATACTCCTGACTCCTATGTACCAGAGAAAATGATGACAATGAATGCCAAAAAGCAGAGAACTAAACTATCTAGAGACTTTCTGTTTGAGGTTATTTGAATGCTTTGGCTTCTTCCTCAGAGGAGACTGCTTTGGTATTACCCAGTAGGTTGGTTCTTCAGACAGTGAACAGAGTGTGCTCAATGAATATCCATGAGAAAAGGTCATCTCAACTAAATATTGATGATATACATCTGAGGAGCAGAGCTTTCAGTGAAGGAAAAACTTATAAAGTGTACAGAGGAGGGCTATGAAAATTATTTTAAATAGTAGCATTAAAGTATAAAACCATAATTGTATAGTTTAATGAAAAACTGAGCACTTTCATCTAACAATTAGAAAAACTTCATCAGAGTGAAATTCCGGTGTAATCTGAAACAATAAATGCAAGCAACCCATCAAAATGAGGCAAAGTAATACAATGAATTAATTAAAAGTTAAATTAACCCCGTGCACATCACTAAAGGGAGAAACAGCAACTTACACATTTACTAAGCATGAGCTTAAAGCAATAACTACAAAACTAATGCATTGCAACATGCAAACAAGTATATAAAACAATATAAGAAACACATAAATGTAAAAACATTGGGATGTTTTTGGAGTCAGCCTCAGGGAAAATTCCTTTGACACATAGCATTATGCAGAAATGTGTTTATTGCAAGATGTGTGGATATGTTCATATAGGTTAAAATATAGTAGTTTATAATTATGACAAAACCATACCTTGTCCTGGGAAGATTAATTGTAATACTACTCACTTAGTTTATTTGACTTCATGTGATTCTTGTAATGCATTTTATGTGAGTAAAACTATCAGGAATTTGAAAGAAAGAATATGTGTGCACTATTATGGCATTCAGAAAAAGCAAAACACTAATTTCCTTTTTTTAGGCATACCACTGTTTGTCCCAGTTTTAGAAAATGTAAATTTTTTGTTTTAGATAGAGTGATGGTTAAACCATTGGGGCTGACACTGACACTTTAATCGAGCATAAGGAACTTATTTGGCAATTAACACACAATGCCTCAGTTTCAATGTGTCTAAATGATTCCATTTCTATTTCTAGCATTTTAAAGTTGAAGGCAGCTGTAATCTGACTTTTATATTTTACATTTTGTCACAATCTATGTGCTTTTTCATACAATTCATATATTTTTTACATTTATATATATATATATATATATATATATATATATATATATATATGTTTCTTATATTGTTTTATATACTTGTTTGCGTGTTGCAATGCATTAGTTCTGTGGTTATTGCTTTAAGCTCATGTTTAGTAAATGTGTAACTTGCTGTTTCTCCCTTTAGGGGAGTGTACAGCTTTAATTTAACTTTTAATTAATTAATTGTATTACTTTGCCTCCTATTGGTGGATTGCTTGTATTTATTGTATTACTTTGCCTCCTATTGGTGGATTGTTTGTATTTATTGTTTCAGGTTTCACCAACATTTCAATCTGATGAAGTCTTTCTAATTGTTAGATGAAAGCACTCAGTTTTTCATTAAATGATTTTCATTATTGACAATGACATCCTTGGTGGATGATTTTTTTTGTTTTTGGTTCTAGTATTATGTTGTGTGTTTTTGATAATTATATAGTAATTGTATGTATGTTTTTGTACATTTTTATCTATACTTGCTGGTACAACATACACATATCTCAGGCATGGGCAATAATGCCCTTCTAGCCTGCCAGTATACCAATAATGAGCATACAGAATGTTCTAAGAATATCTAAATTAGTGCTTCATTTAATGCAGTTTGGAAGTCATATAGGTACTTATTTCATTAGCTGTATAGAATTCATAATTATCTTTTTTATAATTATAGATAATTGTTTACTGTAATATGGACTTGTTTATTGTTGCCATGCTCACTCTTTCCTTGGCAAGCTGAATTACCTCTCCAGTGAATTGAACTGTCTGTTCCTTAAAAATAGAATTGTTTATTGTGACATGGAATTATTTGCTTTTGCTGTTCTCACTGTTTTCTTGATAAGATGAATTACCTCACTGTGAACTGAAAGTGTCTATGCATTCTAGCAGCTTCTTTTAAAGTCTATGATTATTAGTAGGCTGTTAATCTGTGAAAATTTTTAGAGGCCTTGACCTTTATTCTGATGAAGTTTTTAGCCCTTGTAATTTAAGTATGAATAACCCAAAGAAGGACAGGACATTTATATATTTATCCATATGGGACAAGGGTACTAAACCAGGGGTAAATTTGCAGTTTCCCATCCATTCGTACAGATTACGTTTGAATAAAGTAAGGAAGTACTTTACTTTTTGTGTAGCGGAAGCTGATTTCAAACTGTAGTCTGATCAGGTAGGTCCTGCTGACTTGACTGATTTTCTTAATAGGCAGGAGATGGGTGCTTTAACAGTACTGCAGGCAAGTTTACTTTTGGCTGGTTAATTTTCAGGGGTGTGTTGTTGATGTAATAGTCACAGGGGACTTCAGGCTTGCCGAAGGAGACTGTTATACATTTTTTGGCATTTCATTTTAGTCTATGACATCATCTATTTATTTGGGAAAGGCCCTTTTGGAGGATCATGGTGTACTCCAAAATGTTTAAGATGGTACCAAGTTTACAGTTATCTGTATAAAACCTTAACATTAGCTTTAACCTCAAAGAAGTAAATGCCAAAGAAGAATGGCCTGAGGACTGAACTCTGGGATGCACCACTACTGACAGGTCTTTTGGAAGAGGTAGAATGATCTACCCTAATTTCCTAGGTTCTGTTTGGGCGCCAGTTTGCTACCCAATGAGATACATAGGGATTAACATTTAGCTGTGAGCATTTATTAATAATACCCAAGTGTACAGAGATAAAACAACTGGAACTGAGAACTTCAGAAAAGGGTAGGAGCAAACTACATAGGAAAAAATGGGAATTGTGTGAACAATAAATACAAGGGAGGAATGAGGTTTAAAAGACGGCAGGACTTAAATGAGCTATGCAATGTTTGACTAAAAAAGATTGGGTAGATTATAAATGATATATAATGTTTGCAACTGGGAGTGTGTCAGTATGGTTTGTAATGTAAAATACTTGCAACTAGGATTGTGTCGGAGTAGTTTGGGTTTGTTATTTGTATTAAAGTATGATTGCCTATGTAGTAAGTGATGGTTTAATAAAGATGTTTCTTGTTTAAAAAAGGCAGGAATTTAATAATTTATGTAATGTTGCTTAGGTTGTATGATATATAGCAATATATGTGAAGTAAAATGTTTGTTATACTATTTATAGTGTCATTACTTTTATATGAATGTAAATTTGCCTGTGTCACAAGTGATAATCCTATAAAGGTGTTTGGAAAAATAACAATACCCAAGTGTGGGATGGTGTCAAATACCTTTGCAAAATGTAGATATGCAGTGCGTACTGATTTTCTCTCATTCATTATTTCATTAACCTTCTTGAAGAAGTCAGGCTAAATAGGCAGGATCTGCCATTGACAGAAATGAATGGGTTTAGGGCAAGAGTTTGTAGGTTACCTAGGTTCTCATTTATTAATTCCACAATGATCCTCTTCATAGCCAAACAGATAAGGCTGGTCCAACTTACAGGTCTACAATTACCCAGGTTTGATGAAGCCCTGCCTTTGTGTAGGGGACTTATTGCTGTTCTCCTCCATTTGTATGGCACAAAGCTTGTTTGTAGGGCTGATAAAGAATAGCCTTTTCATGGAGTTTGACAGGTCCTGTTTCAGGCTGGCCATTAGGCAGTGTGTTATTTTATCCAGCACCAGAGAAGCAGTGTTCTTGCCCTTAGAAAATGTTTTGAGGACTTCATGGAAGATTTGGGTGGTAGGATATAGATGTGAGTATGTGATCTCAGAATGTGGAGGGGAGAGAGAGAGAGATAATACAGTGAAGTTAGAACTAAATTTATCTGTTAGCAGACTGGCTATGTCCTCAAGGTCTAAGTATGATAGATTATTTATTATTACCACTGTGCAGTGCTGGTCATTGTTTCTGAGGGGATGTACAAGTCTCCCAGTTGATGGAGGGGTAATAAAAGTTCCCGAAGAGCATGGTGTTTGACCTAATGCATAGGGACTCCAAACTAGTCAAATAGGAGGTATGAGCCAAGGGGAGGAGAGAGAGAGAGAGAGAGAGAGAGAGACTCCTCTAGTTAGCTATGATGCCATAGGAGGTTTTGTTAATAGTAAGATGGATGTTGAGCTCCATGTCCAACTAACCATGGGAAAAATCCATCACCATATTCTTGCTAGCTACAAGTCCCCACCATGAACCAGGAAACACATTCATCATACCTGAAGTTAGTAGACTCAGTCACCATCCAGTCCAATACCATACTCATAAATGATTTTAACTACTGACTGGGAGGCATACACAATCAGTAACCTACAGGCCCAAAGATTTCTTGACTTTGTAAATTCAAATGCCCTGGGGCAGCTAGTCTGCACTCCCAGTAGGGGAACAAATATCCCTAAACTGTTTTGCAACAGTGCACCTTACTCTTTTATAAATTTCCTATACTTAAATCATGTTACATATTTAGTATGTATTTTGCTCCATATAATACTGCTCAAATGTTAACTCTGTAAATAGGCATGTGTCATAATATCTTATATCTGTAATGTTTGAATCCATTCTTGATGAAATACTCACCAATAGGCCCAGTCCATCACTACTGGCAGGCTGCATCCCAGACAGCCTAAGTGGTCATCTCATTACCTTTCTCCTTAGAAGAAAAACTTATCAAGAAAAACATACTAGATACGTAACTAATAGATGTAAAAAGAATTTCTGCCCCCAAACTCTTATATCCTCACTAAACTCCCAGTTACTGGCAACCACTAAAACATCTCCCACTTGATAAAGCCAGAAACTATTTCAACTCCATGTTTTTAAACATCATAAACAAATTAGCAGGAACTAGGACTATTAGGGCTAAGCCAAACTATGCAACATGGCTATCCACAGATACTAAATCTCTTCTAAAACAGAGGGACAAAGCATGGCACACTTGGCAAAAAGATAAATCCAAGAAAAATAAAACAAGCCTACGAGCAACTTAGAAACTTAGCCAAGAAAAAATTAACAAAATACATTTCTACCATAACACACAAATTCAACACCAAAACAACCCCAAACATTTCTGGATCACTATGAATAAAATCCTCCACCCTGACAATATCAGTACCCCATCCCCTACAACTTCTGACAACTTATGCCCCTTTAAAACCCTATTCAACAAGTATTATACAGAATCTATATTAGCTCTCACAAAGGATTCTACCAGCATTCCCCTAGATACTCTTAAACTGACCTCTAGCAACAACACCTTCTTCTTTTGCCCAGTTCCAGTTAATGTTATAAAAAAACACCTACTAAAGCTTAAACCCACCACTCGCACAGCTGATAAACTTCTCGCAGAATTCTTAAAAGTAGCAGCAGAAGCCACTGAGTATCCTGTTTGTATTCTAATAAATAGATTTAAAACTGAACAACAAATCTCATCAATCTGGAACATATCCCACATCATTCCTTTATATAAAGGGGGAAGCTCAACAGAACTTTCCAGTTTTACACCCATCGCCATCCTGCCCCCTCTCTCTAAAATCCTCAAAAGATGCATCAATGCTCAAATGATGTCTTATCCTCTCAATAATAACTTCCTTTCTGAGTCACAGCATGGGTTTTTCCCCTACCACAGCATCTCCACCACCCTTTTATCCTTCACTGACACAATTAACCATTGTAGGAATAGTGGTCTTGTCGTCTCCTCTATTTTCCTTGACCTGTCAAAGGCATTAGACATGGTCTGTCACTACAAACTTCTAAACACTCTATCAGAATTTAACCTTAGTTGCTCCATTGTCAACTGGTACAAAACATATCTTACAGGATGAAAACAAGCAGTACTATGGCATAACAATATATCTCCTCTACTTCCCATAAATTTGGGTGTCCCACAAGGATCCATCCTTCTATTTACTCTTTTCCCTAACAAACTTCTAACTTCAAACTGCCACCGGACAAGCTTCCCTTGTCTAATATGCAGATGATTCTACCTTAATATGTGTGGCTTCAACTCTTCAACACTTACATTTAATAACCCAAGAAGCATTCTCAGCAGTTGAAAAATGGTTATCTTATGCTTTTTTTCTCAGAAAAACCATTAGACCATCCACCTCCTTTCTCTATATCATCTGCTAACCTCACCATCATTTCTCCTGTAACTCATACTAAACTCTTGGGTGTCACTAACGACTGTTCACTCAGATCTGACCTACATATAGCCCACACCAACAGAAAAGTTAATAAAAAACTCGGTAGTCTTTATCGGCACAAACAGTACTAAAGCTACTCTTGCAACTACTCATCTATCTCCTCTCTTCTGTATGCCTCGTCTATTTTTACGAATCTAAAAATGAGTGACCACACAAAATTAGAAAGCTGCTACAATGAAATAGCCACATTTGCTACAGACCTCAACTATAGAGAGCACCATTGCTTAGCACTCAAACATGTAAATTGACTCAAACTACCTAACTTATTTACCTACCAACATGTCACTATTTGCACTCTTATTCACTAACCTGAAAAAAATCACCACTCTTCAGCATGTAGTGCAACCTTATATTACCACTCATCCTCTATGCTCAAATAATAAGGATATGTAAACAGTTACCAAAGTAAACTACATAGCTGGCCAGTCACTCTATTCATCAAGTACAGCTAAGCTTTGGAACACCTTGCCCCCTGACTTACAATCAATTATTGATAAACATTACTTTAAAAATAACTTAAATCATTTTTGCTTAACTCCAAACTTTGTAACTGCCTCATTCCCCCTTAGCATTTCACATACTCACCTTTCTCACTACATTTCTATTGCCACTTGGGGTGTTACTCAGGTAACTCCCACTGTAAATGCCTTACCATATTATTGCTTTCACCACAGAGATGTAGTGTAGAACGTTTTACAGTTTTGCTGTATATAATTGATTGTTAAATTCTTGATGTTCCTTCAGATTGCTGCCTTGGAAATTTTTTTTCTTTTTCTCACTGTGTATAATTGATATGCTGGGTCTATATCATGAGATCAACATATTAAAATATTTACTCTCAGTTGTTCTACATGAAAATGTCGAACTCCAACTTTCCCAAATGGCCAAATCACAGAGTTCTTTCCACCGGAAATAAATTGGTTGCCCAAACACCAACCCCACACAAAAACATGCATATTTAAGTGGGGGGCTTCACTCCCCCCACACCCCTCTAACTAAATATTCTAACTCCAAGACCACACTACAGTCAGGGAAAGGGCAGGTGTAACAGAATGGCCAACTGATTTCTTTCCGTTGGAAAGAAATCGGTGATTTGGCCGTTCGGGAAAGTTGGAGTTCAACATTTTCATGTCGAACAACTGAAAGTCAACATTTTAAGATGTCAATTGCATGATATAGACCTGATATGCTATAATCTTGATGTACTATGTGATTGTTGCCTTTGTAAACTTTTTTCTTATTTGTGGAGCTTTTCTCCCCAGGCCTCCACTGAAAAAGGACCTGTGTCCAGTTGGACCTTCCCGGTAAACAAATTTTAAATAAATAAATATACTTTTGTATTTAATAAACTTGTATTTTTCTGTGGAGTTTTCTTCCCGGGCCTCCTCTGAAAAAGGGATTTAGCTCAGTTGGACTTTCCTGGTCAACTACTGTCAAATAAATAAATAAATAAAGATATAGTACTCACAAATATGGGAGAGTGCTGCACCCCCCCCCCCCCCCGCGTGATGTCCTCACTGGTAAGATCAGATCACAAAGCGGTCTTCCTTGAAATAAAAGTAAAACTAGTCCCCCCACCTAACAACAAAAACTTTAAGAACTTATCTGAGATAAATTACCCTCTATTAAGAGATGGTATAGCTAGTTTCCAAGCTCTCCCAAATGCAGAAAACATAGAAACCTATGCAGAGGTGTACACAAAAGCCCTGTACAACCATATAAACAACTGCATAGAAACGGCAGTACCAGATTGAAATAAATCCTGGTCAAACCATAAAAACAATCCATGCTGGTGAACCCCTTGAACTAATAGGCTGTACAGCAAAAGAAAGAAAATCCCGTCAAGAAGTAAGAGAGAATGCACACAGCCGAACAGAATGTTCTTCATTAGTCTAAACCAGTGAATCAGGGAACTAGTCAAGTCCCTGAAAGAGCCTTTGACATAAAAATAGCCTCCAAAGCTGAGGATAGCCATAAGGCATTTTTCAGTTATATCTGTAATCTTAAGGGCAGCACCCAACAATGTGTGAAATTAGTTGTAGATGGCAATACCTATACTCAGCCAGAAGACATTGCAAATCTGCTGACCAACAAATTCATCTCAAATTTCACCTCCTCATTAACCCCGGTTCTCCCCCATGAAATACCTTTCACCACTTCACTGCCAATTATCGCCAAAGAACAGGTTGCTTCTGCACTCTCTAATGCTGAAAACACAGCTTCACTGGGGTCCAATGATATACCAACCTGGCCAAGGAAATTACAGAACAATAAGTTTGACTAGTCTTATATGTAAGGCCATGGAAAGAATAATCATTGACCTGATAAATAACATAGGAAGCCTCCAAACACTGGATATGACCCAATTTGGCTTTGTCAAGGGCAGATCATGCCTACTAAATTTGGTAGATTTCTTTGAAAAAGTCCCTAAGGCCATGGATGAGGTTAAAACAGTACATACCACTTTCCTTGACTTGGCCAATGCATTTGACACAGTTTCCCTCTCAGGTATTATAAATAAACTCACAAAACTGGGCATAAATCCCTACATTATCAGACGGGTAGCCAGATGGTTCACAGACAGGGCACGTGTGATTAAAGTGGGTGAACCAGATCCAGCAAGAGGCCAGTTACTAGTGATGTGCCACAGGGCTCAGTACTGGGACCACTTCTGTTTGGAATATACTTCTCTGAAGTCAAGGCTAATATGGAAGGTCTCTGTATGACAAAGTTTGCCAATGACTGCAAGCTGGGGGCAATCACTGAATCCCCCAATTATGCAGATATCTTTTAGGAAGATCTAGATTAGACAAATGATTGCTGCCAGAACACCATAGCCTGAAACTAAACATGAACAAATGCATTATCATACCATTTGGGAAGTCAAATACCCCTGCAAATTACAACATCAATATCACACCCCTAAGAGTAGACTCAGAGATGAGAGACTTAGGTACACAGACATATAGTAGCCTGAACTTTGTCTGACATGTGTCCACAGTGGTGAGGACGTCCTTCTATGTGGCACAACGTATAAGCAAAGGTATGGCATCGAGATCCAAGGAAAATTATAGTCCCACTGTATTCAGCCCTCATTAGATCAATAATTGAGTACAATGCACCATTTGGCATGTACTTGACTAGGCACTTACAGCAGCTGGAGTGACCTCAGAGGTTCCTCACAAAGAAAATACAGGGTATAAACAACATGTCCTATGTGGATAGACTAAAAGCCTTATCCCTTTACTCTGTCCCTTACTGACTATTAAGGGGTGACCTATGCCTGACCTACAAGGCACTCACAAATCCTCCCTGATGGAGCTGCCACACAACCACAAGTCAAACAACACAAGGTTCACCTGATCTAATGATCTAAATGAAATCAGTGACTCAAAGAAAACATACTGCATAGACAGATATATGTCTCAGAGATTGCCCCTTCTTTAGAACAGACTTCCTATTCACATTAAGCAGAGCCATTTCCCGGCCCTCTTCAAACACAATTTGGATCAATGGATGGGAAATTGAAAATTCTCATCTGGGGTAGTGCCTACATCCCTTATGGACAGAGGTAGTCTGTAACATACTCAAGGCATAGGCACAAATCCATGACATCCTCTTGCCTTGCTGTGTTGCTGCTTAGCGTAATTGTGTTAATAACTGATCCAACTACATTCTGTGCTAAACTGTATTTTGATCAGCTTAAAACTATATTTGCTCAGCTAATGTGTGTGATACATTGTGTTCTTTTACTGCTAATGTATCCTCTATTTTCCTAATAGTGGTTAT
This sequence comes from Protopterus annectens, assembly GCF_019279795.1. NCBI lineage: Eukaryota > Metazoa > Chordata > Ceratodontiformes > Protopteridae > Protopterus > Protopterus annectens. The sequence goes on along the minus strand of NC_056731.1, from coordinate 1,673,354,372 downwards.
TCTACTACCTAAGCTTTCCTTATACTTATATTTCTCCCTCTCCTTCTGGTATTTACTCATGTATTCCCTCCTGCTTTCTACACTTAATAGTTAATCCTACCCTTTACCTTATTCCTTAGGGCTACCATCTGTATTTGCAGCTCCAGAGCCAGCTAATTAAATAACCACCATGTTGGATCACTCGAGAGGACCTCTCCCCTGCTTTAGCTGGAAATGTGTCTCTTCAAACTCTTGTTAATTTAAAGTATATTCACCTCCTAGATTGTTATAATTATACACCTACTACCCTAGATAAGGCTGTACGCACACCACCGTGCCCAGGTAATCTGCTTTTCTCTCCCCCTTTCCATAAATGCTGTTACATCAAAGTTTGTTATAGCCACCCATTTGTAGCCCATCCTTTAGAGTATAGATGTCCCCATGATCCTCTCAAATATAGCCATTGCTGCACTCCTCTCTCAGAAAAGACCTCTCCATTTCTACTTCCCTCTCTGCCTTTGTTCAGGATTTTGTTTTGTAGTCTAAGAGGAATTGATTCTGCAAGGGTCTCTCAGTGCAGTGACAGTTTTAACACTTCTGCAGTAGTGTGGGAGGTGGGGACTCTCAATTCCTCTTGAACTACAAAAGAAAACACTGAACAAAGCCCTGAAATTTAGTTACTTTTCTGGCTGCAGCTGGATAACTTCTAAGTATAGTTTAAAACAAGGTCTGAACAAAACATAAATGAGGGTGATTAGAGACAGAAAAGAAGCAGTCCTTTTACATAAGGTAAAGAAAATAACAGTGACCCTCACAAATCTCATTATATGTCAATGGCATGGGAATTTAAAGTTACTTCCTTATATCTGGCATGAGTCATACAAAGCATTATGAGGAAGAAGAAGATTGTGTTGATACATCAAGCCACATTGGTAGCCATGTTGTGGAAAACAGGCTAAAATTACAAATAAAGCACTTAGAGTGATTTTGAGGTGTTAAACTAAGTCAAAAAACAAAGATAGAGTGAAAAAAACTGATTTTTCTTTAGTTCTAGGGTGGAGATTTCCTTTAATAAAACTATATATTGGAAAATGTGGTTGATTATTGTTATGTTTTATTATGAGGCAATATTAACATATTTCTTAAACTAACTGATTTGTTGGCCCTATGGTTTACTTTTTACTGGCATTCTGTTACCATACTAACTGCTATGTTACTTAATGTGGTGTTGGACATGTTATACATTAATAAGTATTTGGATGGGTATATATGATATTTGATTCTGTTAATACTAACATTGGTTTGGTTATTACTAACTGTAACATATTGCTATGCCTCATATCCCGTGGGACTCGGATTCCACAACACCCTCCCTATCCAAGGTGTTCACCCTCCTCATGTGTCACACACTGCCCCTGTCTGCTGTCTTGTCTGTCTTGTGTGTTTGCAAATGCATCCTCACCTACCCAGCTTACCTCCCCCACATGTACCTATGTCCCTTCTCCAACATTCCACTCTCACCTTAAAATAAATGGGCACTTGTCCCAAAAAAAAGTCATCCCATACATAGCTCTCCATTTTGCACACGTGTCCACTGGACACACATACTTTGGTACAATTGGCTTGACAACACAGTTATGTTGTCCTCACCCCTCTCTCTGGGGTTTGAGAATCCAAATTCATCTACAAATTCTATCAAAGTGCACAGTTGTTGCTGTACATGAAATGGATAACTATGGTTCTTTCCTACACCCTTCCTGCACATCCCTCCATGCCTTTCACTATGTTTTTTTCTCTGCTTGCCCCATTTCACCACTTTCCTATCTCCCCTTTTTTCTTTTCTTTTCTTTATTTTTTTAGCTTGGTGCCACTTCACTCAGCTTCACTGAGCTCATCTAAATAGAGCCATAGTGACTATATGGGCTGGATTCACAAAGGCTTGCACAGAGTCTTAGAGTAGAGTAAGACTCCATGCAGCCATCATGTCCGACGAGCGATCCAGGAACAGCCTGCAGGGGCGTGCAAGAGAGCTCCTAAAACGGCTCTTACATGGACAGGGCTGGGATATGCAAATTACCTCAATTGCAAGTGAAAGACATGCAAATGAGGTAGATTTGCGATTCAGAAAACCCGAACCTATCTGAGTAAGAGCAGTGTTATTTGCAGAAATGTACTCAGTTGACAACTGAGCACCATTCTGCAAATAGCAAAACGGAGCCGTGACAGCTCCAAATAAAGGTTGCATCCAGTGCAGGAAGCATGCCAATGGCCAAATATATGGCCATTGGAAATGTTTCCTGATGCAATATGAAAATAAAAATAATTTTTTTTTCCTCCGATTTCCGATGTTTAAGCATAGCACAGTGCCGTGCAAACGGGCTGCTCTCTAAAACCCAGAAAACTAAAAATAAAAACCCACAAATGTGGATCTTATTTAAATTGTTAATGTACAATGCAAGGGAATGGCAGGCTTAAGATGACATGGCCACCGAGTAGAGGTTGCTAAGGGGGGAAGCTCAGTCTAAGAGATGTAACCAAGCAATAGTAGGCAATCCTATGTAAATGAGGGTTAGGAAAGTGAATCGCAAGTTTACATAGCAAATGAGCACAGTCAGTGGAGTGCAAGAGTAGGATAAGGGGAGTAACAGAGTAGAAGATAGGTGACATCACGAGGGGGGTATGTATGAAAGAAGTGAAGCTCATTGGAGCAGAGTGGCATGTGTCTGCTGACATTTACACATCATGGAAAGAGGTGTGTCAACAGGTAGGCTAGGAAAAGGCAAGAAATGGAAGGTGTATGCCGTGGATAACACCAAAGTTTCTTTCTGAGCGTGCATGCGCGCGTGTGCGCGCCTGTAAACCCGAGTAAGATAGAGTGCGCGCGTGTAAGCGTGAGGGCGCACGTTTAAGCCGGAGTAAGCATGTATAAGGCTGTTTAAAAAGTTGTAAGTGCGTTTGCGCTGGTGTGCACACGTTTTAACCTGAATAAGCACGTTTTAGTCCGTGTAAGCATGTGTGCATGCATGTTAGCTGCTGTGCGCGTGTTTGCGCTTGTGTGCGTGGTGCTCCCCCTGAGGAAACAGAAAGGAAAAAGGAAGCACAACAAATAGTAGGAAGCTACCAGGGAGTACTAGCAGAGCTAGCAGGTGAAAACAATCAGAATCAGGCAATTACACAGGCAGTACACTAGCCCAGCCCAGCCTAGCACTTAAAATTCTGCAAACAACAGTTCATTATGTTTCTCACAACAGACACTGCAGTAAGCTAATAGAAGTGAAAACTGAAAAAGCTTTACTGAGACAAAGAAATGTTAGGGGCTGCCATTACTGTTATAAGGTGACATATGCAACATGCTGAGGGTGGTGACAATGGAAATGCTGCTGGACAACCCACAGTGAGGAGACGGAGAAGAGTGTACAGGCCCAGGGTAACCTACCAAGGGCTGCATGAGCTGGAGATAGTGGAGCGCTATAGAGTGGACAGAGACCTCCTGCAGAAAATTGTTGAGCTGTGCAGGCCACGCCTCACACACAGAACCTACAGAGGATAACCCATCCCAGTGGAAACCAAGGTATGTGTTGGCCTAAGAATATTAGCAACAGGTACCTTCCAGAGACCAACTGGTGATATGATGGGGATATCACAGGCATCAGCATCCAGGGTACTGCACCATTTCCTGGATGCCATGTCAGCACATGTCGAAGATCATATATATTTCCCCAATTCCCGTGAGGTATTGGCCAGCAATATGCATCTCTTCCAGCAAATAGCGGAATACCCTGAGGTAGTGGGTGCAATAGACTGCACGCACATATGCATCAAAGCACCAGCTGGTGAGCAGGGTAGGGTCTACTTCAACCACAAGGGTTCCCCTCCATCAACTGCCAGGTCGTGTGTGATGCCCAGGGCATAATACTGAATGTGTGTGGGGCTGCCCTGGAAGCTACCATGATTCCCATATCTGGCATCTGACGCAGCTGTACCAGACATTTGCCAATGGGGACATCCCACATGGTCACCTAGTGGGGGATGCTGGCTATGCACTGGAGCTGTGGCTGATGACACCCATCAGAAATGCACAAACACCTGAACAGGAACGCCATAATGAGGCACACGCACAAACACGTAATGCAATAGAGCATGTGTTTGGGCTGCTCAAGTCACGGTTCCAGTGCCTGAACATATCTGGTGGAGCCTTGCAGTACTCACCAACTACATGTACCCAAATTGTCATGGTATGTGCTATGCTACATAATATGATCCTGCAAAAACAGCTGCAGCAGGACCAGCACAGGCCTAGGCCAAACAGCCCCCCACCATTGCCAAGGCCATCACAGGCAGAGCGTGACTTGGAGGAGGAACAACCTGAGCCTGCCCCAGTAGACAGAAGGAGGCATGCCCAGTATGCTTTGGCCTTGGCAAAGAGGCAATGCATAGCACATACACTGGCTCAGTAGGAACTCTGGAAATGATACCTCTCTCTGACTCGCACATATAGTAAAAGGGATGCCTAAGTTGACACTACCTGCTTTCAAACATGTACAGGGAGTGTAGTATGTGCATCTGACATAGGCAGCCCTGCAGCACCACCTAAGGCATGATTGTCATGTGTTAAGCAATATAAAGCAGTGCTAAACTGCATTTACCACCATGTAGTATATGCAAACAAAATCGCACACACCAACTAGCACAACTGTGGTCAATGTTGAGTAATATTGGGCAACGTCCAGCAATGTTGGTGAATATTGAGCAATGTCGGACAAGCCTGGTCTAAGTAGGGCATAGCTGAACAAAAGCCAACATGGTCATATTTGTTTAACTGGCCCTTAAGCAGTCTGGTCTGTTCAGTATGAAAATATAAAGCAGTGATGGGCCTCAAGCTCAGGATACTGTGCAATATAGTCAAAGTACTGAACCACTAAACCATGACAGTATTGCAGTGGTCAGCCTGTATGAAGGAATGTTGATAAGTCTATGCAAAGTATCTCATGGAAACCCTGCAGGCACAGCATAATCCCTGTCAAGTTATGACACAAAGGTGAGTCCTGCAGTAATAACAGAACCTGACTTCCAACAGACACAGTATAAATGTTAATATCGGTCGTGTTCACACACATCAACAAATGTAGTGGACCTCAGATAGCAACATACTGAAAGGTCACACTGGGCATGCTCACACACTTGAATAAATGAGACAAATGTCAGGCAACAAAACAAGGAAAGCCTAAACTGGGCATGCTCACACACTTAGGCCATGTCTGAGTACAGCAGTGGGCCATGCATATCTGGAAATTGCATGTGTTAACCCAGGAACCTGTCACTATCCAGCAATCCACCCTGTGCACACAGTTATATGACAACAGACACATCTATAATATAGTGGAACCCTGTTATAATCAAATATGTTCTGCAGATACTGAAGTTGTTCATAGAAACTGGTAAAGCAAAGACGATAAAGACCTGCAAACAATATCAGCAATAAACATTGTGCATCCTGAACATTAGCATAGGTTCAGAGCTCGATACTAGGCTATCTGCCCTAGTGCATGTACAAGCCTAGCCAAAGTGTGTTTGACATTCGCAACCATGTCTGATTACTACACTGTGTGTGTGAATAGTAGGTCACACAAGTTAACCCATGTACGTTTAGGCTAGTGTGCCTCTGTCTAGCAGGGACACAGAAAATATCCCAGGGGTAAACATATGATCACCATACAGTCATCAAGATGTCTCCTGTAGGTTGTCAGTGGGTGGCTCTGCCTATGTGAACCTGGGATTACAATCTGGAGTGAGTGGAGGCTCTGGGATAAGAATCTGTCCCTTCAGCATTTCCTATTAACATCTGTGCTGAGGTATACGTCCCTGGAGTGTGTAGCTCCAAGGGAGTCGGATATCCTGAGGTGGAGCATGTCCAGTAAATCTGGGTTGGGTATATCTGTAAACAACAGGCACACATCATATCCGAGTAGGTGGTAAGTGACTGAGTAGAGCTGGAGTTACTGCATCCGAACTGTGCAGGGCATCTGTGTGAGTCCCTAGATCTGCTTGGTGAGGAACTTCTGTAGCCAGTACAGTTGCTGCAGGTGTCGGGTAAGGTACACCCCAAATGTGGCATTGTAACCAAGCATGGTTGTGATGAGTATAGGGGCACAACGACCTCACTCGATCTACATGTGAAACCATATGGGATAAGGTGGCCCACATAGAAGGTGTGTCCAACCACTTTGGCAATGTGAATGTCAAAGGCGACAGTACGAACAAGTCATGTCCCCAAACTCCTAACAACTCCTACCATATGTAATGAAGTACTACCTATGTGGTAATGTGTGGGCATGTTGTTATTCCAAAATGGGGTGGCCATGCAACTAATGGCATTTAGCTGTAGGGCACGGCTCAGGCACCAGTCATCCATCTCTGTGAGACCCTGTTTGAGTATGCATGTGGCAGCTGGAGAGTTGATCATGGCATCCAGTTTGCAGTCAAGTGCAAACATGTTCAGCCACATTCCCCCTGTGGTAGCCTGTACGTCAGACAAATATATACTGAACAAGAGAGGTCCCAGGACCGAGCCGTGTGGGATGCCACGTGTAACTGGTGTATAGTCAGACATGGCACCTGCAAGTCTGATCATGTGGGTGCTATCCCTGATCCAGGTAGCAATCCATTGTGTGAGATATGTGTCCATATCGACGCTGGTGAGGCTATGAATAATGGCCCAGTGGGTTATTGTGTTGAAGGGTTTTGCAAGGTTCAGGAAGGCTGTGTGGACAACCGTCCTTATGTTGATGGACCTGTTAACTGTTTAAAGAATACAAACAGGTTGAAGAGGCAAGATCTGCCCACAACAACGCTGAAATGTGTAGGACACAGTGTCTGTAGGTTCCCGATGTGTATGTGTATGAGTCCCATGACAATACGCTCCATAGCTTTGCAGAACAGGCTAGTTAGGCTTATAGGGCAATATTGTCTGTGGTCCATTGTGGCACCAACTCTGTGGAGTGGGACCACTGTCGCTGTACGCCATTCCTTGGGTACATATCCTGTAGTAACTCTGATATTGAACAGTGATGTAATGTGAGGGTTACATCTGTCATGAAGCTCGTGTAAGATGCAGGCCGGGACACCATCTGGTCCCATTGATACTGTGATGTACGCTTTAGGGAGGGTAGCACTCACCTGCTACTGTGTGATGTCAGGGAGGTTATTCTCTGTTGGGATGGATAGTTGCTCCTTAGGGGGATGGGGGGACATCTGCACTGAACCTGTTTGCCAGGATGTTGGCAATGCCAGTGGGTTCAGGGTAGGTTTAGTCAGTATGCAGTAACTCACAGCATATCAGTGAGTGTCCACCCAGGTTCCAGACATAACTGAAGAAGGCCGTGTGATAGTCCTACGTGTCTGGTGCAATTGTCCAGTAGAAGCGGCCCTTAGAAAAGTTCAAGCAACCAAATGCAACCCTACAAAAGGGCACAGCAAAAATGTAAAATGAAGAAAGGCAACAATCAGGAACCTGAATCAAGGACCAACAATGAAAACCAAGAGAATTTATTCACAGACACGTCCACTGACTAAGCGCTTTCACCTAAAAAGGCATCCTCAGAGTCAGTTGGAACATCACAATCAACATATAAATACATAATTAAAACTAATTAAATAATGACATCACATTTTAAATACACCAATGAGCCCAAGCACTGCCTCAACACAATTAAAGGTACAAAACCCATTCAAGTATAGTTCTGAAAAATATTGAAAAATTGAAATACAAAATAATTCACAACAATTAAATACATACTATAACTTATACATATACACATGCACTTATGTATAAAAATAAATTAAATTAATATGAAATAAAATGCATATACCTCAACCTGTAGACTTTAAAAAGTGATAACTCTGTTGAACAGAATAAAATAGATACAGTGTGCCACAATGCCATCCCCCTTCAAATTAGATACAACTTGCTTTCTGTTTTAACACTGGTTTAATGGATATACATTCGTGATACCGGCACCTCAAGGCATTCAATCTCACCTGCCATTGAACTTCTAAGAGGGCCACCTTGTTGCTTATATCACCCCCTTGATCATCATATACCCTGTCAATAACAAAAAACAAGAACTTTTTAAAATTCTTGCAGTAACAACTATGCAAAAACAACGCATTATGTGCATCCTTACTCTTTATGCTGCGATATGCTCACTTATTCGATCTAAGCAACCTACGTGTGGTCATCCCAATGTAGAATGCATCACATGTACTACAAGAGGCCACATAAACTAAACATTTTGTATTACAATTACACTGACCTGGGCATGCAATTGTACGATCAAAGCCTTTTACAACCAGGTGTGTACCCTCACAAATAAATCTACAAACTCTACACCTACCACACTTAGACATAATTGATTTCCTGACCCTGGGCACCCTTTCCATAATTGCTTTTAAGTTAACACCTTTACTAAACACAATCCTGGGTGCCTTTCCAATTATGTCCTTGGTGTCCTTATCTAAACAATGATTCCATACCTCACAAGCTGCAATGACAGTGGCCTTCTCATTGTAATTAAGAACCAAGCAGGCTTTATTCTTCCCTGCATCCTTGTTCATGTTGTTCAACTCCATATTGTGCCCCATTAACTTCCCTCTCAATATAGGTTCAAAACAGTATTCCTTTTCCTAATTACTTCCTTTTGACTTTTAATAAAAGGTTAAGTGGATACCCATCCATAAGCATACCCACAAGTTTGTATATTTCCTCTCTAAAAGAGTGTCATCACTGATTATCCTAGATAGTCGTATCATTTGTCCTTTACACCCCTCTTTTTGATAAGGTGACAACTGGAAAAATGTAAAAAGGAGTTAGAATAGCTATCTTTCCTATATAATGTACTAACCAAACCTTCATGATTCTTGAAAATTGTCAAATCCAAATAGTTCACCCTATCCACACAATATGTATATGTGAATCGCAAAAAACTAGTAGAGGAATTAATATACTCCATGAACTCATTGACACTGCTCTCATCACCATCCCATAGGATAAGTAAATCATCCAAGTATCTATTGTACAACACTACTTTCTCCCAAAATCTGGATTGAAAAGTTCATGAGTGATCGTAGCTGTCTGCTAGTACAGATCACAGATGCCTTCCCAGTCTGGGATTGTGCTCTCTCATGTAGTAGCATCCTCCTGATGTTGTACAGCTTATTAATGTCTGGGGTCTATCCGACAGGTCCCCTGCCATTGGAGTAGTGAGTCCTGTTGTTATTTGGGATAGCACAATCCATGCAGTCCACTAAGTGTCCATAGAATGTGTATGTAAAGGATTCAGCAGTGTGAGCCGTATTTGCCACTGTGTCAGGGTCTCTGAAGGATACCACCTTGCTTTGGTGAAGTGAGACGTTGACTCATGAGAAGTTCACCAAGATTACCCAGGATGGGTGTGTGGAGGGTATATGTGTGTCCAGTGAGATACATGTATGTTCTGACCTTACCAATGAGGGGTATATCGCTGGTGTGGAACATAGAGTCCCCATGTTGGTGATGATCAGGTCCAATATGTATTCCCCCTTGTGGCTGTGCTGACTGTTTGTGCCATAGCATATGAGTCTACAAATTGTAGCGACTGTTGGGTGAGGGTGTTGGGGCTTGAGTAGTATCCCCAGTCAATATTTGTGTATATGAAGTCACCCAATATAATGGTGTTTGTGGAGACCTTCATATTCTCCATAGTTCCCATGGAAGCTGAGCGTGGTTCCTGAGTTTGGGAGGGCGGTCTCTAGCAGGCAACAAACTGAAAGGCAGTTTTGCACAATGGTAGTTGTATATGTATGGTCTGTGATACTTTGTGCAGTGCTACTAACCCGGAGGTGTGTGTATCTGTGATGTATATGGATACTCCCCCTAGTTGTGTTGTCTGTTCCAAGTCTTGTTGTCAGAAAGCATGGTATGAAACATAACCTGGTAGTGCTGGTGTGCATAAGTGAGCCTGAACCAGGCATCTGTTAGTGCACAGATATCGCTATCCTCCATACTGAGGAGAGTCCTGAGTGGCCACAATATGAGGGTAACACATCTGGTGTTGAGCAGCATTGCCCTTAGTTTAATTTAACCTGTAATGTCTATGGAGGTGGGTTTGTCTTTTGAGCCCTGCTTAAAAAAGGCACTATGGTGGTAGCAAGAGCCTTAGCCAGCATTCAAAAGTCCAAGGGTGACAGGTGCAAGCTGTCCATAGTGAAGCTACGTGGCATGTTGAGCATGTCACCACAGGCTGACAGACACTGTATCCCCTATGAATGAAACAAATTTGTTAGGCAACTGTTAAACGTGATATGTTTGTCTGTATACTGTGACATCATAATTGGTGGGTGTAAGATGCTAGACAAGGTCAGGGTCATACTGGCCTGGGCTACATGATCGGAGTGTTCATCCATGTATCATGTCCTGTGGTCCATGGAGTAACATCTGAGGTTTTACGCACCAGCATGGACAATGGTGGTGCCAGTCCTGTACTTGCTTTGGAGTGACCTGACTGCCTGTGTTATGTGGCAGATCCTGGCACCCGACAGACAGCCCAAAGTGACTATTCCCTTGTTAGGGCTGGTGAGTGGTACGTCAGTGTGTCTGACAATAAGTGTCGCCTATTACAAGTGTATTAGGTGTGTTGTTTAGCCCAAAGGGCAGTGACTGTGTGGCACACTGACATTGTGAACTATGTGATATGTGGGTATTGTAGTGGGGTAGCAGTTGTGTGTGTGTCTGCTTTGGAGGTCTCTGCTGCTTAGGCAGAGTACATTTACAGCATCCAAGTATGTCTATGTGTGATAATGCGGTTTGAGTGCTGTCGCTAGAGGATATGTGAGACTGATATGTGGTGTGTGTGGTTACCTTCACCACCTGATAGACTGTGCCAGTCATGGGTCGAGAGAGTTCAGCACCCTGTATGTCTGTATAGGTGCATCTCACACATATAGCTGAGTTTGCCGGGAGGAGGAGAGGGTTGTCTGTGTACATGAGGCAGATGTGACATTGTGTCAATATCACAATATTCACCAGCTGGACTGGAGAGTACATGCAAAACCGACCCCTGGACATGCCAGGATATTATGATGACATACTCTGTAGCCTGATCACAAAGGATCAGTAGGGAGGTAAGTGTGTAAAAGAGTATGACAGGGATTAGTGCTCATGTTCATTGGTGTTTTGTAAAGAGTAGCTGAGAAGGAGTCCAGACTGAATCATGACACCTCCTTCAGCTATGTCATGAATAGCAATGTACACCCATATATGTCCGGAGTCAGGGCCAACTGTACCTGACTGACAATGCTGACATCCTGACAGACAGGCCCATATGTACATACCCACCTCCCACTGACAATAGGCCATATCATCATACCAGGAGATATCACATGTAGAATGGATGAGCAGCTACTGCCACTTCCAAAAGCATGGCAGCAAGTGGAATGCATTGATTCCCAATATGTGTCATGCACAAACTACAGAACAAACAGATCCTGCACCTGAACAGTCAGCTGAGCCTCACCCCCTACACAGGATGTGGAACCGTTGAATGTGTCACAGCAACATATGGCACTCTCCACAAGTGTTGGTGCACAATACACCATGGGAAGTCAAGTCCAGTACGCCTATGAAGTCTGATCTGCAAGGTCATGGAGTCCATCATGGTTGCAGTCATAAACAGAGCTATTGGAAGCTGACATACATACAACCCTACCAACTGTGGCATGTTCATGTGTGGATCATGATTCCCAAACATGCTAGACGGTTTGTAAGGCAGCCACCCAGGGCATACATCAATGAACACATCTACACATGTCTCACATAGACTTTGAATAGCCCTTTATCAACATCCCAGACACATGTAGTATCCACAAAACCAACAAGCTGTGCATAAATATGTGCTGCCATATGACGGAATGCCAATGTGTCCACAGATAGATCACACAAGGTAAGGATTATGAGGTCTTGTTCAAGCTGTTGACACCTGCTGACCCACATGGACCATTCCTGGAATGGCATAAAACAAAGTGTACACACATCACCATGTCCAGTCTGATGATGTCACCATCCTATAAATACAGCAGGAGAAGGGAAACTAGCCAATAAAGCAAATAGCATGCTGTGTTAATGTGTCTCTCTCTAGTATCATAACATAGTTAGGTAGGGGTTTGAATCCTGCAAGCACTGACAGTGAGTGTGTGTGTGTGGGGGGGTGTGTATGTGTGCAGTTTCCTTTGAGAGGTGTTCCCTTTTTGGAGACTGGGAAAACCCACTAAAAGAGGTACATTCCTCTTTGGAAAGTCTGATGATGTCACCATCCTACAAATACAGACGGAGAAGGAACACCACCCAGTAAAGCAAATAGCGTGCCATGTTAATGCATCGCTCTCTAGTATCATAACATAGTTAGGTTGGGGTTTGGATCCTGCAAACGCTGACTGTGGGTGTGTTTGGGGGTGTGTGTATGTGTGCAATTGCCTTTGAAAGGAGTGCCCTTTTTGGAGACTGGGAAAACACACTAAAAGAGGTACATTCCTCTTTGGAAAGACTGATGATGTCACCATCCTACAAATACAGACGGAGAAGGGAAACCACCCAGTAAAGCAAATAGCGCACCGTGTTAATGCATCGCTCTCTAGTATCATAACATAGTTAGGTAGGGGTTTAGAACCTGCAAACGCTGACTGTGGGTGTGTGGGGGTGTTTGTATGTGTGCAATTGTCTTTGAAAGGAGTTCTCTTTTTGGAGACTGGGAAAACACACTAAAAGAGGTACATTCCTCTTTGGAAAGACTGATGATGTCACCATCCTACAAATACAGATGGAGAATAGAACCCACCCAGTAAAGCAAATAGCGCGCCATGTTAATGCATCTCTCTCTAGTATCATAACATAGGTAGGGGTTTGAATCCTGCAAATGCTGACTGTGTGTGTGTCACTGTTGGTCAGTGCAGTGTGGGTTTTGCTTTTACTATGGTATGACATATTATGATTACAACAGTAAGTGCATTGCACACATCAGGTATCTGCATGGCAAATATATATGTGTACATTTCCCCTCAATCAGTACATAGGTGTGAAGCCTGCATACTACATGAATACATTTGTTTCCATTGACAGGTTGTGCCGCTGCTTCTCAGATCGTAGGTCACATATGTATGTATGTGACAAGGCCGTCCACTGTCGTGTTCTGTGGCCAAGATCATCTTTGCCACACACACCCATGACAGTTACTTAAGAGTAGTGTGAGTGAGGGTATATGCCTAGGGTATATGTCAGACATGTTCATACACAACAATGACTGCCAATAATGGACAGTCTTTATAGGTGTACAACTGCCTTGTGGATATGCATTCAGGCCTCTAATGTCTTATGTGATACACCTTGGGACTCCACAATACCTATGGATATGTGAATACCAAGGGACACATGACATAACATGAGGCTGTATGTACACATTGGTACCCAACATACATGCTGAGGGCTACCACCTGTGTGGTACTGATGGGATAGTATGTATAGTACATGAGGATGACTATGCCATAGTCGGCTTACTGCTATACAGCATGTATCAGACAACAGGTATCTGTCTGTATGATACCCTTGTGTAGGATATGCATCCCATCCAGGGAATGCATTGTAGGCCAATGCATGCATTTCCAGATTTGGATGGACACATCCCTAGTGTGTTTGCATGTACCTAAGGGGGCTATATGCCAAACAGGTGTGGTCACAGGCATGGGTGGCGGTCATTACCACTGGTTAGTGTTATAGTGTAGCACCAGAAGGATCCAACTGTTACTGAGTTCCCTACGACTGTGTGTCGTTTGTCAGGACATCATCTAATGATTGCTTATAGTCATGCTGTTGAGGTTGTGTATACTACCAGACCACAAATTATTGACAGATATTAATGGTATCACCCACAGCATAGTGTCAACCCATGTCATACACACATGTCTACCCATGTTAGTACATAACTGTAGTAGAATGCATACTGGCCATTGAAAGATACTATGAGATGTTAACAATGTGTACGACAGGGTATGCCACATGTCCCATGGGTCCACTATGCACGTACATGCAGACAGTGCACACCCACCATGTTCACAGATGTACACTTGCTAATCTGTACTGCACACATCACACACGTACTGTCCACTCACTAACACATGCTGGCAACACATTACACTTCAGCCAAGTGGCACATGGGTGGACAATACATACTCAGACCTAACAGTGGTGTAAACAATGCTACATTGACAATCAGAGCTGTTAGGTATGTCTGTGGCCTTTCCACTTGCTGTAGTTGTCATGTGAGGTACATACCAGATGGGGCATTGTAATGAGTAGAGGGGAACACCATCCTATATTTCCCTAGATGACACACCTTTTGTGATGACACATACCACATAGACAGATTACATGACTACTGTGGCACTGTGATTATCAAAGGGGAGACTACTGTCCACCTGTGTCCCGTGTTCCCTTCTGACACCTTCAGTGTTAGACAGGCTACCACCTATGTGGCAGTTACTGCATAAGGTGTTTTGGAATGGGCTATGGCACTGCAGTATCAACACTGGTGTTCAGTCCATGCCTTGGACAACAGGCACCTGTTGCAGTACATATGACCCCATGTCTCCCTCTCTCTCTCTCTATATATATATATAGATATATATATATATATATATATATATATATATATATATATATATATATATCTATCTATATATATATATATGTATACACACACACACACACACACACACACACACACACACACACACATATATATATATATATATATATATATATATATATATATATATATATATATATACATATAGATATATACATGTATATATACACATACATCTAAACATCCATTGCTGTACATGTAGCTACACATATAGGCACATATACTGCCCACCTTTCATGGTGGGGATGTCAATTATGCAACAGTTGTGAGACATACGGTTATGTAATACTATTGCACAATGTTGTGCAAAATGCATTCTGCTGTCCTCAGACCGTATAGCTGTAGCAGGCCTCACTGCCTGTAGCTCATTCCCACAGCGTTTAATCACCACATGGCATATACCGGCACTGCTTGCTGTCTGCAATGTCACACACTACAACCTACATACATATGTGCACATAGCAGCCTTCAACAACATACATATGTCCAGCCTTCACTAACAGTTGCAGTACATCCCTTGCCCTATGCAAATGTGCATGTACATATAGATACAGACTGCTGCCACATATGGATGATTCACAGTATGTAGGGTACCCTTCAGACATATCTTTCGGATGTCAGCAAATACATATCTACATATCTGTTACATACCTTACCTTTGTATTCCTCACCTCTGTCTGTTGTAGGTGTTGTATTTTTTTTGGTTTTGGTTTCCTCTGTGTGTTGCTGTTTGTTTTCAGTGTCTGTCTCCTACTGCCTGTTTGTATCCATCCATCTGTCTGTCTGTCTGTCTCTGTCTGTCTCTCTCACTCGCACTCTCTCTCTCTCTCTCTCTCTCTCCCAGTTGGTGCAATGATATTATTGCATGTGTGGACAGCAGATACAGGCTGCTTTTCTAGGTATCTGCACATATGCATGTGATGGCCTCTGCACCAATTGGTGCCCACCATTTAGTAATTGCATGCAGCCTGCTGTGTGATAATTGCAGTTCTCACTATGATTTCAGGACACTGCTATAAAATGATAGGTTAGGTAGGCATAGCCCTTTCAGTTTTGCAAGGTGGGGACCATGCTTGCTTGCTGTGGACACTGTTGTCTCAGTCAGAAGGTTGGTATATGTCTCATATCTGGATTCTGAGCATATGTATTACTACACCTTTTCTGACGTGCAAGCAGTGTCTACTCTCACTTATTGACATTTATCATTAAGTGGGATTCCCCACCTTTCTGCCTACTGCTACTACATTTCACAGGGAGTTTGAGGGGCACAGCTAACATTTGTTTGCAAATCAGGGATATCCCTGTAAACCAGTCACAGTTGTGAGGTCTGGCCTCTGACCTATTCAAATATGCCTGTGTTTATCCTGATCTGATACTGTGTGGGGTTTGTAAGGTGCTACTGTAACACTATTCCCTACTAGCATGGCTGGTTCTCTTTTCACAGTCATGTCATGCAATTCCACAACAATTGCTGGTTAAGGGCCACAGAACATGATTTGTGTTATGCCATTTCTATTCTCCCTTTACATTCACTCATTGTGATGCATGATATATTTCTTTCAGCACCAAGTTATTGTATATCTGCTGTGGTGTAGTGGTACTTTATGCAGAATGGTGAGCCCAAGGTCTGGGGTTTGAGACTGACAGGTGTATTTTATTTTGCTGCTGAGCAATACAAGGGCCCTGTCAGACAGAGTGACTAAGGCACTTTTAAGCAGTTGTAAGCGGGTTTGCGTGGGTTTGCGTGACGCTTAGCGATGCTTAGCTAAGCGCACACAAGCTCATACTCGCACACCCCCGCTAACTACTGCTTAAAAGTGCTTACTCCCGCTAACCACCGCGCTAATTTCTTTGAAAGAAAAGAAAATGGGGAGATAGGAAAGTGGTGAAAAACGGGGCACAAAGAGGGAAAGACAGTAAGGAAACCAGCTGGGATGTGCAGGAAGGGTGAAGGGAAGGCCCATAGCTGCCTATTTCTGTACCAGCAACAGCTGTGCATATGTTCATAATCTGGTGTGAAATTTGCAACCTTCCACCCCTGAGAGAGGGGTGAGGACAACAGAGTATGTTGTAGTGCCAATTATAATTATCAGTTTACATGTCCAGCGGACCTGTGTGCGAAATGGGCAGCTATGTATGGGGCGTAATTTTTTGTGGGAACAGATTGCCCTTTTTTTTAATTTTTTTTTCAGGTGACATTGGAATGTGAGGTAGGGGATGGAGGTATATTTGGGTAGGTAGGATGGGGAGGTAAATAGAGAAGACAAACAAGACGCATACAGGGGCAGAATTTGACACATGAGGTGGGTGAACACAATTGATGGGGAAGGTTGTTTGGAAATCGCAAGCCCATGAGCCCACAGATGGTAACAGTGGAACTGAGATCCCCACCCATGGACAGTCACCACTGCACCTTCACAGCCCTGAGGGTGGCTGTGCTGGGGGCTGCGTAGGACAGGCAGGCTCACCCGTGAGATGCGCCACTCTCGCCTCAAGCTGGCATAGGGGATCAGCGACTGAATGCTGGATCTCCCTACGCACCACAACCTGGACCCTTGCACGGGGGGATGAGCCCCATCCCCTGCAGTGCTTCCACCTGAAGGTGGCACAGGACCAACGAAGGAGGAGAGCCCAGGCTGGGCACCAGACCTGCTGGTGCCAGGTGCACTCGCCAGCTGAGGAGGGACAGGTGGGTCCGCTGGGACCGGCCTTCCCATACGTTCTGTGATTAGGTGTGTTTAATTACAACATAAGCAAAACAGCATTCCAGATTAGTTGTAACAGCATGCAATAATATTCCCATTAACCCAACACACCAAGGGTACAACAGTTGAACAGCAAGCATAACACATGCATATATTGAACCACAGTGGTTATTCCAACAGCATGCAGGGATGTTTGGTAGCAACAGGCCACCATGATTGTGGTGTTCAAACAGGGCACATGCATCAACGTGGATGCAAATTTTTATAGAACAATAGGACATATGTCCCAACAAATATTTAAGATTACACATACCCATTGAGGTGTGAAATTGCATGGTTTATGCACATACAGTAGGGTGTAGAAAATACCTCAGTTAACATCTTTTAATGACCTTTTCATCTACACTATATTCCTAGTGACTGCACAGTAGGGTGTAGAAAATACCTTGGTTAACATCTTTTAATGACCTTTTCATCTACACTATATTCCTAGTGACTGCAAGTGTATATCCCCTACATGTATTATTACACTTGCCGCCATACATTAGGATGTGTAATGGGTTTGGCTAGTTCAATATATGCCTGACCTATATCTGACAAACTAACTGTCCAGGATGCAGATGTTACTGCTACATATTTCTTGATTGCATTTATATTTCTTTATCTACATATCTGGGATGTTTTCACATGACATTTTCACTTCAATTTATACAGAACCCAGCATTTCTTGACACACACTCCCATTTTTGGGGAAAATATAACATGCTACACATGTGCCAGTTTTACTTATTCATGCCAGCCAGTAACTGACTGTTGTGGACTGTATATATGTTTCACAGCTACTAGCACTTCCATCACCCACTTTATATGGGACTGTACAACTCTGGGTTGCCAGTACCTTTTCAAACAGTACTGTTTGTATAATGCAAGGGTACAACAACATTTCAGACTCTGTGACACAGACACACTCTGGGTTTTAGACCTTTATTAATGACATTACACACTTTTCCACAGGCTCACTCCTTTATTTGTTTTAACGGTGTATATGGCAGAAATGTTCAAGACATATTATACCTTTATTAATAGGTTATCACACTCTTTTTTTCAGGCTCACTCACTTATTTTATATGACAGTGCCTGCAGAGATATTATTCCAGACATATGTTACCTTTCTTAATGGGTTTCTACACTCTTTTTTTGCCTCTCTGACATTTTTATCTGACAGTACATGCAGATGACTTATTCAGGCAATTTTATGGATGTATTATTGGACTACAACACTTTCATTCATGCTCTCTCCCATATTTTATATAACAATACATGCAGAATAATCACTAACCTGCCTGGTGGCACAGCCTTAGCAGCCTATCAACATAGGCTTGCTGATTCATAGCACGGTCAGCTGCAGCTGTAAAGTAAATGAGGGGATATTGAGACATACCTATCCGTTATACATACTCCATTATCAATTCTTACATACTGCATTCCATGGCTACATACTCAGTTGTGGGGCATCCCGCATCCCACTGGCCTCCTGTATCCACTGGTTCAGGTGGTCCTGCTTTCATCTCTTCAGGTCTGCATGGTGGTGACGGACCTGCTCACCAGTCCGAGGAATGCCTGTGGCACTGGTGAGGTCACGAGCTAACCGGTTCCAAGCCTCTGCCTTGTACTCCATCCCATGGAACTGGCCCTGCAGGAGTCTTGACTCGTGACGGTGGACAAGGAGTCAAACCATGTATTTGGACTCCTCGATACCCCGACGTTGCGCTCGGAAGCGTGTTCCTTCTCCGACACCAGACATTCTAACTGCAGATGTGAGCTACAATTAGTTATGGCGTGTATTCCCACCAGTGGGGCTTAAATATGCCACATTTCCCGCACTTTTTTGTGATTGGCCATTTTGTAAAATTCTCAGCTGACTGCAGACCTGCTTAGTAATGGTTAAACTATCATTTGTAAGTATATGAATGTTAACAGTGGATGTTTCCCCTATGTTGTCATGGCTTAGTGGTTCTGTACTTTGCTTCTGATGCACGGAGTCCTGGGTTCGACCCTTGTCATTCATTTTATTTTCTTACTGTCCAGACAGGCTAGGAGGTGTGGCTGCATTTAAGCAATTTTGCTCTACGTTGCTCCACGGTGCCCTACGGTGCCCTGGTTGGTGTGGTGCGCATGTCCTCGCAAACACATTGCGCTAGGTAAAGTGCTTTTAAACTTTGGGCGACTCTATTGCGCTGGGTAAAGCGCTATTAAACTATGGGCAGCTCTGTTTAGCTGGGTAAAGCGCTATTAAACTATGGGCACCTCTGTTAAGCTGTGTAAAATGCTGCTTAATGGCAGGCTATTATATATCTGGATCCTTTAAAAATATATATTTTGTTCACTGATACATTGGCCATTTCACTGCTTTTAATAATATTTTAATCATATATGTCTGGTATTATTTCAAATACTGATTTAAAATATAAATAAGAAGGGGAGTGGTGGGACTAGAACCACGAATGCCTCCTCTTTGTGCATACTCTCTACCATTACGCTATTGCAATTTGGTGTGATTTGCATAAACATTCTTTCTTATGGTCTTCCATGTCAGAATTGCTAACTATAGCTAAGCAATGGGCACACTCGCGCACACGCGCAAATATGGGCAGCTATATCATGGATTTAAAAAAAAAAATAAAAATATTTTACTTTTTATAACTGTGATGGGGGTTTACAGTGTCAGGGTGTGTGGTGTTGGGTGCAAGTACATTTGAGCGAACTCGCTCTTGTGTGTTGACATTTTGCTTTTACTACACTTGCAGGGGCGTGGACATTTAGAGAGCTCGGCAGTCAGACACGCCCCCTGCTTTCATACTCGGTCCGAGTAGGAGTTACGGTTGAGTCAGCATGCCCTCATGAATATTCATGGCACGCTGACATCATACCATTCAACTGCAGCCTCCAAGTAAGACTTATTAAGTCTTACACGGAGGATTCGTGAACCCGGGAGTATGTGTTTCTAACAGTGTAAAACACATGTACAAAATAAACACCTCTGCTGTGTTTCAAATCTAAGCCCATCACACCTGTAGCACACTGCATTAACCTGCCACACCACTCTTAATTAAAAGAGGCGGTTTAAACAAAACATAGTAATTGCCAATTACAGTCATTATGTGTGTTTCATGCACACCGTGCTGTACTGAGCAAACTGGAATAAAAAGAAATGGGAGTGTTTCTTGGACTCTAGTGCAACAATACACCACTAGACAGCCAAAGACATGATAATGGATGTAACTGAGGCCTGTGATAGCAGGTAAATGTGCCCTTTTATCAGCAACATGTAGAAAGTCACCTGATAAGGCATTCATGGCAAAATAGATATTCACCTGGAACTTTGATGCAGAAGTACATCCATAGAAAGCCATGTGCATACTGATGGCTGTAGTAAATGTATGTTACAGCCTGTATGTGTGCACGTATATCTTGCAAATACACCCACTGTAGCAGTGACTTAGTAGCTCAGTCGGTTAAATGCTTTGCATATAGTACAGTTTGTCACACACAGTCCTAGGTTCAAATCCAGTGTTGTGTTACATTTCACTTACATTATTGTGAAGACAGCAATTAATGAATGACTCATGCACACATTATCCACACGAAGCATTGCAAAGTAAATAACTGCTTTTCACTGCTGGAAGCCATAGGCCTGCAGGTAGGGACACACATCACATATCCATATAGCATTACTATATGTCACCTAGTGCTCTGTTATTGACATGGTTGCCTAACATACATACCTTAAACACATGCCATACTTGGAGTGTAGGGGTACTCTCAACCTGGCTCTGCCTCTACAACAAGGCTGACACAGATACACCTACAGCTTGTTGTTCTCCAAAGTGTTTACACTCACTGCCTATGTCTATTACCTGTAGCAGCAGCTGCAGCCTATGGTACACACAGCTCTATGTAAAGCTTTCTGCTACAGACCTACCCTCTGAGATGATGTAGTCTTCTCACCCCAGTAATGTCCATCTCAACAGCTAAGAAAGGGGCCCTGCTCTACATGAAGGTCTTATATATTGCACAGTGGTTGCATGTCATTAGTTAGTGATACTGTAACTCAGCTGTTTTGGGTGCAATTAGCATATCAGAGTCACAGATTGGTTTAGATGCAATCACCTGCTAATGAGCAGCATGTTAAAATGAAAGCAGCTGGCTATGGGCAAACATTCTGTATGAGACTTACAGAGCACACCTTTGTGACACAGTAGTAGTGGCACATTTCAACAGAGGAGTACTGCACTCCACCAGGTATGTACCTATTTTTTGTTTATAACAGGATGCAGATGGGAGGATAGAGGTATGGGGGATAGGGAGTACAGCAGTAAGCCTGTCTTAGACCTGTGGTAATGACATATCATTGATACCCTGCTGTCTTACACATACAGGGGATGTACAATATATCAGGGTTGCATTGCCTTTTGTTGTTATGGCACACTGGTGTTGTTGGATGTCCTAATATAGTGGTCATAATAGCATACTGATGTTTGTCTGCCACTGGTCTTATGACATATTAGTGGGTGGCTGGTCTTAGGGGACACACCACAGTGGACCAGAGTGTTGTGTGCATGATCATACAGCAGAATCTCTCATGGTACACAGGGAACTACCTCAGTAATGATACTATCTCAGTTGTATCTACACACATAGTATGTTGTCACACTGTGGGGTATGGTATGTGTGAGCAAGCAGTGAATAGTGCTGGCGATTTTGTTCTTGCTGTATCTGTACATAGTGGACATCCATGTATTTGATCCTGTAATGTGTTTCCCTTTTGGTGTGTTTCAGGACTAATGTATCACAGAAGGCACACCTCCTTCTCAGATGCAGAGAATGAACTTATACTTCAAGGACTACAGCAGCATCGTCACATCCTCCTTTCTAGGGGAGGCATAACATGGAAAAATTGGCTGCATTGTGGAAAGACCTTGTCTGGGATGTGAATGAGACTGGCCACCAGGATAGGACATATAATTAGGTTCGACACTGTGCTACAGAGATGGTGAATGCTGCACGATGAAGGGCTGCTGATGTAGCCATGGATCGTGCCATTACCAGTGGAGGGCCTGGAACAGAACAACCACTCACATCCACTGAGGAAATCCTGGTGAACCTAGGGACACACAACAGCTCCCAGGCATCCATCACACCATACATCATGGAGATGGGTGCCAGAGTGTCCACAGCAGAGGAGCGTAAAGGTAAGCTTACTGTGATCACTATTGTAATACTGTAGCAATATTTCTGTCAGGCTGTACATACCTTCAAGTGGGTGTCCGGTCTATGTGCTGTGGGGGTGTTTTAGCTTAGTTGTACATTTATACTCAGAATGTCAGCAATACATCAAGTAATGCAGTAGCTACTGTAGATGTGAGATATATGCAGGTATTACCTTGTGCTGCAGCAAGAGGTTGCACTGAAATTACCTCACCCTCACCTTTTTACAGGTCCATCAGGAGTTGTCCAAGGCTGTGGTCCAGCTTCTGGTAAGCTTGAAAGCTTGATACTGTTTTGTTATAGAACATACGTATGCTATTAAGGGTGAGGGCCAGGATAATACCCTATGTACAGGTAATGTTGTGTATAACCAGAGTAGAATGTTTGTATATTCCAGGCTGGAATAGTTACCTAAGTTTCCTGGAGTGCGTAATCTGAATGAACAGAAACACATTTGCAGTTATAGTTCAGAGTGACTAGGACTCCTGGTGTACATGAGGCAGTTAATCTAACATGCCTTATACATACCGAAAGATTGATGGCACATACCTTAGGCATTGAAACTTGTATTTGTATATATATTTTAAGACAGATGTACTGGGTTTTATGTGTTGTGTTATCAGGTATAGTATCATATTGCATACCTAAAAGGTACATTGTACTGGCCAAGTATCACGTGAGTTACCTGATGTGCTTGTTATAAAGGCCTTGAGTCGAATGTGTATGTTGTTGTGAGGAAGTCTGTTATGCATGACAGCGAAGTTGAGAGGATGTGAGAGTGGTAATGCAGTTGTAGATTCTCATTATTATGACTCTTTGTGGATTTTACATACATAATAGTGCAGGTAGTAATGTGCTGCTTTTGTCTTGATTTCCACAGGTGACCGGGGAGTTGGGGGTCTCTCCCCCACACCACCTGATGTCAGTGTCTGTTTGGACTCTGATGATGATGGTGGCCACAGTAAGGCACAGGTGGGGTTGTTGGGTGCTGAATATGTCCCAGATGTTAACATCCCTCATCTGCCCCTATTGTCACCACACACAGTTAGTATGCCCACACATACCCAGTCCCCACAGGCCTTATATATCAGATAGTCAGAGGGTGGAGACATTGAACAGGCCAGTGTGGCAACTATGGCATCAGTGAGTGTAGACACTGGCCATAGCCAGAAAGCTGGTGAGGTCCCACACAAGAAGATTGACAGGGGTGCTCATAGGGGGACCACTGTCTGTCCACTACCTGTTGCAGGTGTCACATCACAGGCCACTTAGCGCATGTTTTGGGCTGTCATGGAGGCACAGGTACATTCTGACTGGAACACCAGATGTATGCTTAGGGTTATGGATGTAGCATAGTCTGACATCCATGACTGCCACCACTGCATTGGAGACACCTTGGAGCAGTTCACTGATGCAGTGGACAGATGGTGGGATGACACAGTGTCTGTCTTGGGGTGCACATTGTCTGTGCTGGAACATGTGATTGGAGTTGGCCATTGGACCCATGGACATAGGTCAGCAACACCATCTGCTGAAAGTCCACGTGGCCATGCACAGTTATGCTCCCTTAGTGGCAGTACATCCAGTGCTACAGAGGGGAGTTTGCTGTCCATACCACGATGTGGCAGACCATGGGCATGTGGTCCTGGATGGTCCTGTGGAAGACATGGTCCCAGCAGACAGCAGTCACCATCAGGTACTACCACTGCTTCTGACCTTAGACATGGTGGTGCCAGTGCAACTCCTGGTGGAGCCAGTTCCCTTTTTCAGGGATGGAGACTGTGAACTGTCAACTCTACGATGTACGCTCCACAACTGTCCAATATATACACATGTAGGGCTAGTGCTGAGCTTGACTGTGTGCATGCACACACTCACACACCACTGTCACATGCAGGTCACCTACAGACACACATGGCACCCCTCCATGCCCCATCTAACCCACTCCCCTTTCCTGACTCACACACATGCTCTCAACCATTTGGGCCAGCCTGGGCCTCCAGCACCACAACACATTACCCTGTGCAAGTGATGATACCTGTACCACATCCCTGTCATCCTTCCTATCAATGCAGAGGAATAAAGCTATGTGTCTGATGCACAAGGGTGGCTATATTACTTGACATGTACTTGTGTAATGCAATATTGTTTTGCATGCCACTTGTAGTGGTCAGCAACATATACTGTATGTTGGCATGTGTCATGCCCGTACGTAACATGCTTTTGTGGCCCTTATGTTCTATGATGTTGTACATTATACATTACACCACCTGCTCACCTGTGTCTGTCTACATGGTGACATCCAGCAGGCATAAGGGTCTGTAGCTAAGTGGATTATGTATTGTTGTGCCCTTAGTTTGGATCCTTTGAGCAACTTTATGGCTGTGTGATATTGCACTTTACTCATCATTATTAGGGTATGTCAGACAATGCAGACATCCACACACATATTACTGTATATAACAGGTATGTGTATATAAATGTAGCTGTTTGTGTGTGTGTGTGTGTGTGTGTGTGTGTGTGTGTGTGTGTGTGTGTGTGTATGTGTGTGTGTGTGTATGATATGTATATGTGTTCTGTACATATATGGGAGATGTCTATGTATCATTTTAATATATATAGCTATATATATCGATTTGACACTACATAGCGATAGATATACTACGCATGTGAGAGAGAGATACTAACAGATGGATATATATATACATATATGTCTGTATGTATAGACATTTAGACATAATAGGTCATGTCAATGAAGGGCCAACAGAATTTTTTAAGTGTATAGGCATGCCCATTGGGACTGTCAGTACTTATAATGTGACACCATGCCACACCTACCTGTATTCCAATCCATGATTTTTTATGTTACAAACACTAACATCCGCCCCTGTTTCTGCAGTACTGCACTTCACTCAAAATATCCAGAACATTCCCCAGCTATCTGCTGTACTAAATATGTGACTAGGTTTGATAAAGTTACACCACCAACAGACTGACAGTCTGCATACCTCTCATCTGTCCTGATTTTCACAGAATGTCCATAGTTTTGCCTCATATGTTTGGTCTGTTCCTCACACATTTGTGGTATTCTGGTGCTTTATTGAATGTTGACATCAATACATCCTACTTACTACAGACAATCAATTGTGTATCAGACTTTATATCCATGAGACTATATGTACTATTGCAACACCTTTACTTCCAGCAAGGGTTATGTGACCAATATTTAAATTCTGTCCAGCCTTTGTCCCCTCAGTCTTTCTGGCTTGTCCAGATTTCTTGCACTGAGAGGTTGGGAGGTATGGCATTCTGTGAAAACATCAACATACTACTACCTCACATGCAAAAGTGAGTAATTCCAGATTTGAACCATCAATACCATCACCCATGCTAGCTTCCCTAGTCCACTGAACCACACAGTTCGATAGAGATGGTTCATCCATCACACAGTCAACAGCATACATATGTACATTGTTATCCTGCATGAAGAGAGACATACACTGTGTGAGTGCTATCTGTGTTACAGCCATGAGATTGCCTGGTCCACTACTATACCATAGTTGATTCTCTGTCAAAGCAGTTATATGGGTACACTGCTGTATTGGGGGTGGGGGAACAACAGCACATAATCATCTTGGGTAGACAGTGGTCCAAATATCATGTGCGCCCACTGTTTAATATCTCCCTTGCCTGATGTCATGAATACTCCAACCATGAGGCCTATGAATATTAAGGAACACATACTATTGGACTGGGTATCAGTTTTCTCACCTGTGCATCTGTGATCTCAGGAAAGCTACACTCTGTTGGGATAGACATTTGCTCTTTTGGGGGGGAAGGGGGGGAGAAGTTTGCACTGAACCTTTCTGCCAGGATGTTGGCAATGTCTGTGGGTTCAGTGAATTTTTTGTCATTTTTCACTAATTCAGAGCATATCTGGGAGTTGCTTCCCAGGTTTCTGACATAACTAAAGAAGGCCTTGTGATTATCTTTAGTGTCTTGTGCAATTTTTTTTCAAATAACCAACTATATTTTCTTGAATAACAGCAGCAGAGCCATACATGTGATACTTTATTATAGTAACTCTTACAATTAGTGTGTAGGATAGAGACTCACCTTGCAAATGCAGCAGTTGACTGACCTGTAGTTCAGGGCTGACTCTGTGTGATGCAAGTGGTACACAGCCAATACATGGGTAGCTACAGGTTGTGTGTGTTGCCTGGCATCTGCTATTTTATTATATGTATTTGAGAAGGAGTAAGGTGTCAGTCCCTGGGGCCCTAGGTTGTCAGTTTATGTGCTATGCATTGTCTCTTAGCCACTGTCAGGGCATACTAGGCACCCCTTCACCTGCCTACAGGGACATCATCAGGGGGCTTCTCCTCTGAGTCCTCCTGTGAGTGTGGCTGTGGTGACCTAGGCACTGGTGGGGGGCTGCATATCCCCTCCCTATGCTGATCCTGCCACAGCTGCTTCCACAGGATCATATTATGTAGCATGGCAAATACTGTAAACATATGGGCACACTTGGCTGGAGAGTACTGCAGGGCTCCACCAGATATATCAAGGCACTGGAACCTTGACTTAAGCAACCCAAATGCATGTGCTATGATGTTTCTAGTTTGTGCATATGCCTCATTATGGTGTTCTTCTGTGGGTGTGTGTGCATTTCTGACGGGTGTCATCATCCACAGTTTCAGTGTGTAGCCAGCATCCCCCACTGCCATGTGGGATGTCTACCCTAGGAAACATCTGGTACAGCTGCAATGTGTGCCAGATATGGGAGTCATGGTAGCTGCCAGAGCTGCCAGCACACACATTCATGATAATCCCCTGGGCATTGCACATGACCTGGCAGTTGATGCAGTGGTACCCCTTGCAGTTGACATGGATTCTACCCTCCTCACTGGGTGGTCCCTTGATGTGTACATGAGTGCAATCTATGGCACCCAGTACCTCAGGGTAGTGTGCTACATGGTAGAAAGGTTGCATATTGCTGGCCCTTGCCTCAGGGGTGAAGAGAAAAGAAATGTGCTCACTGGTATGTGATAGCATGGCATCCAAGAACTGGTGGAGTACCCTGGATGCTGATGCTTGTGAGACCCCCATCATGTTCCCAGTTTGTCTTTGGAAGGTACCTGTGGCTATTATCCTGAAGGCTACACATTCCTTTGTTTCCACTGGGATGGGTTCCCCTCTGTTGGCTCTGGGCCTGAGTTGAGGGCGACAGAGCTCAGTGAGTTCTTGTAGTAAGTCCCTGTTCACCCTGTAGCACTCTACAATCTCCAGATCATGTAGCTCCTGGAAGGCTATCCTGGGCCTGAACACTCCTCTTCTTCTATGCCTATGAGTATTGTCAGGAGCAGCAGTAGCAGCACTGACTTCAGCATCTAACGCATACAAGTCTGTACTCCAATGGTGCAGAGTATGAGGGAAAAATCAGATTGTAGAGTGCATGCATACTTTATAATGCTCTAATGTAGGTGCTGCCTGCATGATTGACTACCTATGATGCATGCAATGCACCTACCTAATATATCATTGACATTATTTACTAGCCCTAGTTGAAGTTAAGCAAGGATCAATACTAATTAATACATTGCTGGCCTTTTAGATACTCAGAGCACTGTGGTGCACTTCGCAAACATGCACCCATAGGTAAAGACTGCTTAGTAGTCAGTGCACACCCCAACCAAACTGCCATTCTCAGCACAGTGGCATGCCACGCAAACACATGGAAACATGTGCCCCGTGGGTAAACAAAGCTTCGAAGTCAGTGCACACACACACTCCCAGGCTTCCACGTTCAGCATGGTGGCAGGCCATGCAAACAGGTGCCGCTAAGCTCCAATTGGGCACACCTTCTCTTGATGTCAGCTACCTCCTCTGTGAACACTAACACAGTTTTCTGCCTACGTGGAGAGGATATACGGACACGGTTACCCCATTACTCTATTCAGTATCTCCACCTCATTTGCATAGTGATCCATGCTCATAACCTTTATACTACAAGCCCTTTCCAAGCCCTTCCACATTAGCAACAGCACCAGTGCACTATTGCAGATACTATATGCAGGGTCCTGTAACACATTTCTGTCTCATGTTATTACTATTTGATTTTTACAGTTTTTATTTTTAATAAGGCATGTTTGCACACTGTGGTGCAGTGCACAAACATGCTAAGATTATTAAAAAAATTACTTTATTTTAATATATTTACTGTAACTTTTGGAACATGAAGTAGATAGTTTTGCTCATATGTGTGTGTGCTATGCCATTTCTGTGTATCTACCTACATGTTTACAGCCCCTTTTGCCTGTCTACAGTCCTGTACATGGTATTTTTCCATGTACACTATGGACACTGACACGGGATCTGCAGGGATGCCTATCTGCTTGCTGGATCACACAACCTGCCTCATTTGTATGAGATTCAACTGCTTATGAGGTGATTTGCATGCCATGAAAGTTTCCATGTTGCTTATGTGTTCATGTACGCCACTGAGCAGTGCTTAATGAATCTAAAATTGTTTGCGCTCATGTTGGTAGCAAGGCGCGATACCTGCACAGTGAAAAAAGTGTAGGTTTTATTAAATGGCCCCCATGGTCTCTTGTCAGGAAATCTGGAAATCAGAGTCTCAATGAGGAAATCCAGCTATGATGACTATTTGAAAATAATTTTAATCATTCTGAGATCTAACGCATTTCTGAAGTATGTTTCCTAAAATGTTTACTACTTCACTTGGATTTCCCATCTACATTCAAATGCAGTGTGTAAAAGCACTCATTGCTGTGGCTTATGCTTGTACATGTGTGTTGGGGGGTTGTGGTGTATACAAGAATAACAAGTTGGCCATAATTTCTTGCACTTTGCATGACTGTCATACATCAGCAGTATGCACAATAAGTGGCTAGTTTTTGTGGTATGGCCAAGATGTGTGGAAAGCAGCACATGACTGGACCAATGTCGCAGTGAGTAGTGTTACTATCTCACAGCTCTTCTCCTGCTGTTTTAGTTCTTGGCTGTGGCATCATCTGTGTGAGGTCTGCATGTCCTCCCTGTCTCTGTGTAGAGTTTATTCAGGTGGTCTCATTATTTTCAACACCCCAAAGCCATGTCACAATTGAACTGATGATCTTTCAATTTGCTTAGAAAACATGGTGTGTGTGTGTGTGTGTGTGTGTGTGTGTGTGTGTGTGTGTGTGTGTGTGTGTGTGTATGAATGTACGTGTTTGTAAATATAATATTGCAGGCACATACATAAATCTCCTGTTAGTGAAAAATATAAAACATCAAATGCATCATAGAACATCTCAAAAGTCAGAGCTTCTTCCTCATTCCTGGCTGTATTAGAGGCTTAGTAGGGTCCTCAGCCATGGGCCCCATCTAGTCTAAAACTGACCCTCACTCAGAGGTGGGCACAGAGATTGCTATAGTGTGTGAGGGCTGAGGATACTGTGGTCATTACTTCTTTAATTTTTCTTACAGTCAATTTCAGAGGTCTGCGCAGAAGGTCATTATACCCTGTATATTGTGTGGAGATGGTGTGGTCATTATTTCTTTAACTTTAATAAAAATCACACCTCATAGGTATGCAAAATAATGCCACTAGAGTTCATAGGGTATTGCATAGGAACAATAAGTTAGAATGAAGTATTCTAAGCACTATTTTTCACATGCTTCACACCTGAAATAAGATGTATATACAGGTGGCTATTTTCTGGGAGCAGAGGAAATAAGGCATGCTGCATGTGTACAGCTGACAACAAGAGGCTGAAGTATGCTGTTGTGCCATTTTTTAACTTCACTTTCATCCTAGTTTGTCTTCAGAGGGGTACATAGAATGTCTGTTCACTGGGGATAGGGGCTGAGGAGGCATGCTGCATAGATGTATGCCAGCAACAGCTTGAAACATATGACTTTGTTAATTTTTTTCCTTTCACATCCATCCCAATTTAACAGTTAACACCATACAGGTGCACTGAAAATCGCTATCATTTGGGGTGGGGTGGGATTAGGAATAAGGCAGTTATCCCAGACATGTTTTGTGTGCCCTTACAAATATTTTATTCTCCTTTTATGGATAATTACTACTCAGTTTTGTGGTGGTGATGATGATGTCATCAGCCTTGAACATTAATCCTTGGACATAATCTATTTCTTCCTCATGAATGCACCAAATGTTGTGGAAATAATATATAAAATACACCTCAGAACATTTAGAACCCAATAAATCCTTGGGGCTTAGTGGTCTCCAGAACCCTACGTAATTAAATTATTTCCTGCACAATTATTTCAGTACAGTCTTGGCCATTTAGGATGCATTAGAATGATGCAGGAAATGGTGACAAGTAAGATAAATACTGAGAAAACAAAAGTACTATGGATAGAATGAGGGAGCAAGGATGGGAAGAAAACAGCAGATCACTGGGGTGAATATCAGGGTGATAATAGGCAGTTTTGGGGGTTGCCATGGAACACTGCCTAGGTATCTATACAGTCTCTATTTGTTAATGCAGTCACGGTATATGGCTTTTAAAGATGGTGCTTCTAGGTGTGGCTTGCTGAAAGGGATGTAACTACCTTGAGTAAAGGGGTGTATTTGCATGATTCATGGGTTTTGGCTTATTTGTCAAGAAATGGAAGGATGCAAACATGGCAACCCTAGTGGCAGCACATCCAATCAAACTCTCATAGTCCCGCCTCAGTGTAACAATTTCCTTGAGCATTTCTCTGTTCCAAATGCTATTATCTAAAAAAAAAAAAAAAAAAAAAAAAAAAAAAAAAAAAAAAAAGAAAGAAAATCTAAAAACCACTAACAATGCCATAGACATAAAACTCAAAACCACTAACAATGCCACAGACAGAAAACTAAAAACCACTAAAAATGTGACAGACAAGTGAATACCTTAAAATAGCAGCAGAAGCAATTTACTATCTCTATCAGTCTTGATTAGCAGATCCCTGGCTGAACACAATATCCCATCAATTTGGAAAAAATATTCATCTTGCATCTTCACAAATTAGGTGCATTCATTAAACTTTTCAGTTACAGGCCAATAGCTATACTATCACCCTTATCAAAAGTACTATAGAAATTCATACACAAACAATCAGCTATTTGCTAGAAAAGCACCTTTTCTCCCCAACATAACAGGATTTCAGACAGCATCATAGCACTAGTGCTGCTCTACTCAACTTCATTTCAATTGTAAAAAAACAAAAAATAAAGGTAACCAAGTTTCAGCACTTTTCTTAGAGTTATCCAAAGCTTTTGACACCGTGTCTCACCTGAAACTTCTTCAAAAACTCTTCTCTATTGGGCTAAGCATATTAGTTTCTTTATACAGTTGCTAAACATGCTGCTATAGTCCAATATGCAGGCAATTCCACATTGTTCTGCTCTGCTAAAACTATGAAAAAAAAAACTACAAGACTTCACACAAGAACCATTCTCCTCTGTTGAGTCATGATTAAGCAATTCACAACTCTTACTAACCCCTTCAAAAAAAAAAAAAAACAGGTTTGCGTACCAGTGACACCCATGCACTGGCCCAGTAATCAAGGAGCCTCAGTCCTCACCACTAGCACCAGTGAGGGGTGCCCACATTGGGAGGATAATGAGTACACACAGTAAAATATAATTGCTCTTAAGAGCACACAGAGATCACAGTCAGTCTGGGGCTGGTTTCTCCCTTTCTCTCCAGATCCCCAATAAGAATCCCCACTGGCACAGCTATAGGGTTCAGATCTCAGCCGAGTAGTCAAGCCAAAACCTCTAGTACCCTGTCTGTCCAACCAGTGCTTAGTGTCCCAGCCCAAGTAGGTGACATACACACACTTTGAGATTTGGTTTATATACAAACACACAGACACTCATGGGGAAGGCTGGCACAGGTTCACTAGCTATGCCCCTTCTACCCAGGCTATAAGGTAGTAATCACTGTCAACTACTCTTATCAGCTACTCTAAAGGCCCTTACCAAAGGGTGTCCAATTCTACTGTGCAATGTTATTATTATCCAAATAGTAAGTGTGACAAACAGCAAGGCTATTGGAGTGGCTTATACAGTATCAACAAATGCATGCAAGTACTTTAAGAGCTTACATTATCTCTACATAAAATAGGCACAGTTAAAACATTTAAAAATATTTAATAATAAATAATAAAAACACAAGACAATACTCATTAATTCAACACAATGACATTAGAGAGTTCAGAAATCACAGGAAATACTTTAAAACAGCATTGTAGGATAGTCTGACATAAATATAGAAAACAGCTAGACAAATCTTGCTATTTCTATCTATCTCTAAGAGAAATACCAAGATCTGGGTCTTACTTACAGAGCAAAGCAAGTGCTGGTGAGTTGTTGTCAGCTTCAGAACAAAATACAAAATACGTCTCTTTCTCTCTGAGGCAGTCTCAAATTGATAATACACATTACTGCTGAGTCATTTAAGATTACATCATTCTTGTTACTTCTACTTAATTTCCCAGGCTAACAGAACTCAAAATGTAACATTTATTTTTAATCTGCACCTGCCAGAAAGCCACAACAATAAAAGACACTTCACATGCTTAACCAGTAATTATCTCTGTCTTAGGACAATAGATAGAATTTCTAGCTGCAGACATCCTGTCTCCTAACTTGAGATCACACACAGTCATAAAATATTTTACTTATCAGCTTTCTTCCAGCAGGATGCACTGTGATTACATTTTTGAAGCTCAACACATAACACAGTTTTCTTACATTTGTCAAACAAGCGTGTGGATCATATTAATATTTACAAGAACATAGAATTATTTACAAAATTCTATCTAGCTAGGTTGGCAGCCTTCACAATACCTCACAACCATACCTCTTGGCACAAGAAATCTGGACAGAACCACAAATAATAAGGAAACAATTGTTAAAAATAGGAACAGATTTTAAATATTGCTCTTATAAACTTTCAACATTGCTAAAGTAACAGGGTTTTCAT
This sequence comes from Protopterus annectens, assembly GCF_019279795.1. Classification (NCBI taxonomy): domain Eukaryota; kingdom Metazoa; phylum Chordata; order Ceratodontiformes; family Protopteridae; genus Protopterus; species Protopterus annectens. The sequence goes on along the minus strand of NC_056731.1, from coordinate 1,673,320,703 downwards.
TAGCATTATTTTTTATAAAGCAGAGGTGTGTGTGTGTGTGTGTGTGTGTGTGTGTGTGTGTGTGTGTGTGTGTGTGTGTGTGTGTGTGTGTGTGTGTGTGAGAGAGAGAGAGAGAGTGAGTGAGTGAGATGACTACTGGCAGTAGCAGCGGTAAAGAAGTATGCATACATCTGCACCTTTCAGCTGAAGAAATCTGGATAAAGCCTAAAATAAAGAGGCAACAAAGGCTCTAAAACAGAAACAGATTTTTATTCTTGGTCTTAGAAAATTACAAAGTTGCTTAAGTAAAGGATTTATGTTAGCATTATTTTTCTGAATGAAGTAAAAGTCTGAAGCTCAGATGTATGTAATTAATTAGTCATTTCAATCTCCAATGATTGCCAACTAAATGATTTAGGAGTAAGGGACCAAAAAAAGTAAATACCTGTTTTTTAATGTTATATTTTGGATGCAAAATGCTTCCTTCAACACCATTAACATATACTACAGAAAGTTTGAAACATTAGGTGGAGGAACTATTTTACATCAAAAATATGCTAAAAACATAGTAAAAATATTTATAAGTAGGTAAAACACAACAATTTTACAAACAGCCCATTCTCTAAGCATAATAATGCCCTCCAGGGTGTGTGTTAATGTGTAATTGATGTACTTCCAGGGATGTAGAGGCCATCTCCCTGTGGCTTTGGGCCTCAACATCCCTAGGCAGGTGTTAATTACACATTAACACACACCCTGTCAGAATTATTGCTTGCATACACACTGTCCAATTAGAGACCAACAGGAATCAGTATCCCTCTGCTCCCTGTCTTACCAGGAGCAAAGTAGTAGCATAAATCACATACTGGCTGCTATTAATGAATTTGCAGGCTTCTCAGCAATTGGTAATCACTAAGAAGGCTAGGAAATAATGTCTCTCTACTCATGAAGAAAGCAGAAGAACTAACCCCAAGCTGAAACCTGAGAAGCAGTTCCTAGATTCTCCATTGATTGATAGTGTAGTCCCAGATGTTACAGATTATAAAAGTAAAAGTAAAATGGAAAAAAAAACATTAATACTCTGAATATTGCACTGTGCACTAAGTGAGTAGAATGACAAAAGCTAACACAAGCTTTAAATGTCTGAGGAGTGGGCCTTTCTGATTTGATCTGTTCATGTCCAGTAGAATGAACAGATGAGATGAGAGTGGGAGGAACTTCCAAGACCAAATTAATATTTGACTCAGGTAACTTGAAAGCCACCAAGTTTAAAAAAGGAATAGATACTGGGATGGTGAGTGGGCAATCTCAAAGTTGTTGTTGCGTCTTTCGGCTTTTCCCGGTTAGGGGTCGCCATAGTGGAACACAGTCCGCTAATGATTGGCAGTAGATTTTTACGTGGCAAGTTGCCAGCCCTGACACATGACCTTCAACGAAGGTATGCCCATTCACACGTCTCCACACAGAAGACGCTTTAGCTGAGAATCGAACAGGACAACGTCTTACTGTGAGGCGACAACGCTACCACAGCACCACCCCTGCAGTTGAGTGGGCAATCTCAAAGTATTGCAGCTAAATAAGAATATAGCTAAATAAGAATGCATCTAAACAAGAAATGCCACTTCTCAGCTTCCCTCACTGATTAATTTAATTCTTTTTCAATCAATGAATGGAAAAATAATGTATTTTAATGTATCTTAGCATAGAGCTTTTAAAACCACAAGAAAACAAAACTTTAAGGTAAAACAAAATTTATAATAAATGAAGCTATAATATAACATGAAGAAAAATAAAAAAATAATGGATGTATCTCGACCCTAAATGAAGAAACCCAATTATAAATCCAGTGTAGTCACACACAGCAGTAATTGTACAGCACTTGCAGCTAAATAAAAATGTAGGTGAATGAGAATGTGGCTAAATAAGAAATCCCACTTCTCAGCTCCTCCCACTATTTATGTATGTTTAATTCCTTTCCAATCAGTGAATGGAAAAGGAATGTATTCTAACTGATCCTAGCCAAGAACCTTTAAAACTCAAAGGGGAATAAAACTTTAAGGTAAAACAAATTTTAAGATAAAACAAACTGTAATGTGATAATTGCAAAAATCAAAGCATTATAGAAGTAGCTAAGCCTTAAATGAAGAAATCCAAAATTCAGTGTACTTAAACACCAGTAGTTATGGCACAGCACTTGCAGCTAAATAAGGGTATAGCTAAAAGAAAATGCAGATGAATAAGAAATCCCACTTCATAGCTCCTCCCACTAATTGGCTAGACTTATTTTTTTTTCTCTCAGTGAATGGAAAATTAATACATTCTAATTGATTCTAGCCAAGAACTTTTACAACTCCCAGAAAAAAAAAAAACAGAATTAAAAACTGTAATATGACAAAAGCAAAAATTGTATTTATTTATTTATTTGACATTTCTTTACCAGGGTGGTCTGATTGGGTCTACAGACCCGTTTTCAGCAGAGGCCCAGGGAGGAAAGCTCCACATACAGTATGATACAAATACAGTATAATACAATACAATACAAATTACATTAGAAATACTATACAAAAATAATGTGAATCCTTCTACGTCAGAAAGACGGAGAGAAATTTGAGGAGAAGGATCTATAAGCATTATTATGATATTCAAAGTAAAAAAGACTCTAATGTTCTTTATAAACATACATTAATATATCAGAGCGTATTATTCTTTCTTTGTACTTGAACAAATAAAGAAGGAAGTTAGAGGGGGGCTATGGGAGGAAAATATTGAATATAGAGAGCTATGGTAACAATCTATTTTGGAAGCCAGCAGCCAACCAGGGCTCAATGATTATACCTTCATAACCCCCTTATTAAAACTGAGAGCTGCTAAGCTTTGAAAGAAGAAATTGCGTTTTGTTCATTCACATTAAATATGTCATTTTACAAAAGAACCACTAGAGGGAGCAAATACATTTTAATGTTTTAACATGCATTCCATTAACCAGTGAATTTTAATAAAATCAAACATTTTATTTAGTTAAATATTTTAAGCTGTGAAATACTATGTTATTTTTTTGTATTGTCACCATTTTATACTGTCACCTTTTAAATGATCTTTGTGCTTTTACAATGTTTAATTTATTTTATGTACTTTTAATGCTTTAATGCACAAGGCACTTTGCAAGTTCCATCTTAGTTACAATCAATCAGGAAACTTGAGAATTTTTATCGGTTGTGATTTTAACTGGTGGAAATTTTGAGGTATATATATATATATATATATATATATATATATATATATATATATATTTATATATATAGTGTGTGTGTGTGTGTGTGTGCGCTTTTAACTAAAGTTTTATGTATCTGATGAAGTCTGACTGAACAAGACAAAAATGCTGTGATTTTAAATGCGTTTATGCTTTTCAAACTACCATTAAACCAGCTTAATTTTTTAACTGCAAGGTTGTACTGAGTTCCTTTTATGTGGTACCTGACTTTGTCGTGGTTTAAAGTTTATTTGCTGGGTGCCAGTTTGAGTTTCTTGGAATATACAAAAATAAATTGAAAGAACAAACTATGTTACAAGATGTTGCAATATATTACTACATATCTAGACAATTCTACAGAGTTAAAACATTATAGACAGTAATAGTCACTCTCACCATGCATGATGTAGATAGTGTCCAAAAAATAGTACGTAGGTAGTGCAATGTGTTACATTGACTGTTATAGTACATGAAAAATAGAATGATAGTTTCAGTTAGGAAAATAGCAGCCAGAAAGTTAGTGATGCAGAAAGATAGTGAGAGAAAGTTAAGAAGAACAGAAACAATACAGCCTGAGCAGTAGCTTATGGATATGGTGTAGAAACAGAGAAGGAGTTAGAAGAGCCTTAGGATCTTATAGTCTGTCAGGGATTGAAATGTGACAGAAGAGGATGCTGAGGCTAGTGTGGAAGAAGAGTAAGACCTGAGCATTAGGCAGGCTTTATGCAGGAGCAGAGCCATGTGTTTTTGAGATGATTTTTAAGGAGTCTTTGAAATGGGTTAAGCCAGTCATAGACCTGGTAGCTAGATGTAGTGAAGTCCAAAGTATAGAGACAGAGTATGAATACAGAGAGTGACCTGGTTTTCTTGTGGGTTTTGAGATGGCTAAGAGATTTTGTCTTCTGACCGTAGGGATCGATTTGGTGTCTAAGGTGTGACTAGATTGGGTAGTGTAGGGCAGTCAGTGGGCTTGAAAATAAGGCTGTGCATGGTGCTTAGCTGAATAAAGGCAAGTTGGTTGGGGAGTTCAAGCCAGTTTAATTCTAGAAATAGTTTACAGTGGTGTGTGTGATATTTAGAGTTTGTCGGAAACTTTGCAATTTTGTTGTAGCACTGTTCCATCTTGCTTAGGACATAAGTTTGTAAGTTAGTTAGGATAGGGGCACCATAAAAAAGGGAGGTAAGTACAAATATTTTTGCAAGAGTAGTTCTGGTTACTGCAGTAAAGAAATGTTTGTTTCTATATAAGAGTCCCAGTTTTTGATGAGTTTTCTTTATATTCTGCTATATATGGGGATTAAATGAAAGTTTATTGTCAATGATAACACCTAGAAGTTTGGTTTCCTGCACTATTTCTATGACAATGTTGTCAGATGCAAGGATGTTGAAATGATCAGTGACAGTGGAGGTGTTTTTGGGATGAAAGAGTACTAGTTTTGTCTTCTTTGGATTAAGAAAGAGATGGGCATTTCTTAGCCAAGATTCGACTGCAGTGAAGGACTGTTGAGTTTTTGAAAGTAGTTCTGGTAGTGATTGAGCAGTACAAATTATGGTGGAATCATCAGCGTATTGAATAAGGGTCCCAGGATGAGAGGCAGTGTGAAGGTTGTTTGTAAAAATGTTAGAGTAGTGGTCCAAGGATGGAGCCCTTTAGGTACTCCTGTAGGGTTGAGGAGAAAGGGTGAGAGTTCATTAGACCATTTCACCACTTGTTTATGATCATTGAGGTAGCTCTGAAACCATTTTACTGTGTTATGTTAGAAGCCTAAGTTAGACAGTTTGTTCAAAAGTAAGAGGTGAGACACTGTGTCAAAGGCCTTGGAGAGATCAAGGAATACTGAGGGTGTATAGCATCCTGCATCTCTGTCCTTGCTAATGGTGTCTGTAAAAGATAATAGGGCTGTAGCTGTGCTGTGGATAGGTTGGAAGTCATGTTGGGTTTTGGTTAAAAGATTGTTTTGCAAAAGATACTGCATTACCTGCTGATGGATACCTCTCAAGAATTTTGGATATGATTAACAAGATGGATATAGGATGGGAATTGGATGGATCAAAAGAGTTGCCTCCTTTGTGGATAGGGGTAATGTGAGATTGTTTCCATATGGTAGGTACTTCTGATTCAAAGACCTATTTATAAGGATACTGATTGGGTAGGTGACTGAGTTAGTAGCAAGTTTGAGGTAGTGTGGTGGACGATTATCAGCCGAGGTAGAACAGGGTTTTAGTTTTTGTAGCAGTTTCTTAATGGTGTCAGTGGGTATGGGGCTGAAATGAAAATGGGGTTTGTATGATGTTTTGTTGAGTAGGAGGGTTAGTAATGACAGGGTTAGTTGATTGTCTGGAGTTGGCGTCTGAATAGGTTGAAGGGTGGGGGGGGTCCAGCATTAGGGGTGTTAGTTAGTAGGTCTGAAATTGATTTTATGAAGTGTTTGTTAATGTTTTTGGCTATTTGTGATGGAGGGTTATCAGGTGATAGGGTTTATTTCCATTTCTTCCAGGGTTAAGTAGAGAAGATATGGAGTGCCAACATTTACTGGGGTTGATTTTATGCTGGAGTTGAAGCTGGGAATAATATGACTTCTAATCTTTGTTGATTAGGTTTGTCACTTTGTCATAGTGTTCTAAAATTAAAATGATTTTGTTCATTAATGTTTTGTTTCCAGGTTGACCATGCTAGGTCCCTTTGCTTCATCAGGTATTTACATTCCTTAGAGAGCCATGGAGCTGAGATATTTTTGATTCTTTTCATACAAATGGGAGTTAGGGTATTAAGTATGTGAAGGAAGGTGTTATTAAAGTATAGTACAACATCATTAAGGGGTAGTTGTTTAAGGAGTGTCCAGTCTATTTCATGTAGGAAGTCGTTGAATTTATGCTGACAAAAATTAGTTGAGTCCCTAACTGATTTTAGAGTGTGTACTCTTAGGTGTTGGGCGTTTGTTTTAAGGGAATAAGCTAGTAGATAATTGCTAAGGGAGCTAGACAGTGTACAGGAAGAGGGGTAATTGGCAGGGTGGGATACTAGGATCCAGTGTAGGGTGGATTAGCAGGCAAGATCTTTGCTGTATCTTGTTGGAGTATTTATAAGCTGAGGATAATCATACAGATTTATACTATTTGCGGGGGAGTTGGAAGCTATGGTTTGCCAATCTATATTTACATCTCCTAAGATTATTGTTTCAAGATTTAGTGTTTGGGATGCCCAGGATAAAATATTTTCCAACACTGGTATATTGTTACCTGGTGGAATATATATTACTATTATGCAAATTATTTTTGATATGTTGAGGTTCAAAAAAGAGATTAGTTCCTCAACATTGGAAAAGACGGGTATATTGCTGATGTAGGGTATGATGTTGAGCATAGAGGGATATAGAAGTGATATCTCTCCCCCCTTTTTTAGATGTATCTGTTCTTGTTATTGCAAAGTTTGGAGGTATTATTTCTAGGTCTTTTACATTGGGGTGTAGCAATGTTTCAGTAAGGGCTAGTATGTCAGGTTTATTTTAATCAATCCAGGCATCTAGTGGGGCTATTGTATTACATATACTTCTAAGGTTCAGTGCAGGTATGTTTAAATCTTTGGGGTTACTCTTGTGGTTAAGATTAGAGAGTGGGCCAGGGTTAGGATGTATGCCTCCACATTTGAGTAGATCAGTAGTGAGGAATGAGTATTATGGGAAGTGTTTTTTTATTCCTCGGTGATGGTACTGGCGTTAAGTGTGGTTTCACAGGAGGTGAGGAGGCTAATTTGTGTCTTGAATAATATGGGAGGGTATAGGAGAAAAGCTGGGAGGAAATACATGAGAAGCTGTATTGTTTATTGGGGAGAGGGTTGGAGGAGATTGTTGATGTGTATTGGTGTGTGCGGGTATGCAAGGATACAACTGTAGCAAGGCTGAGAATTAAGAGTAAAGAGGATAGGCAGGTTAGGAGGAGCATGTCAACTGTGATAGTGGGTTTAAAAATAGTAAAAGCAATATTTGTGTTTGAATGTAATATCAAGTTTAAATAGAGATTATGTTATCATGTGATATGTGTGCAATTGAAGGTAAAGTTGGAAATGTTTTGAATTCAGAGTGGGCTTTGACAATGCAGTTAGGTGTTTTGCCTTGCAGTTTGTGATAAGGAGGGGTGGGGGAGATGTGATTGGTCAGTAGTAAAATTATGGTGCAATGTTAGTTTGTGTGTACAGCAGAAGAGAAGGTGGTAAGCTTGGAGTTAATGTAAGATAGTTTCAAGTGGTGATTGTATTGTGATGGTAAAGTAGAGAAAGATGCATATAATTATAGTAGAGGGGATGAGAATTCAAGGTGATGGATTTAAGGGAAAGCAGATACATTAAGTTTGGCTAAATAAAATAAATTAAGGTATGAGTGAAATGTGGATGTGGACAAGGTAGAGTTGTATTTAATTGGATCATAGGAATAGGGAGTGGATTGTTTAGGATAAAAATAGAGATGTTGGTGGTGGGTGGGATATGGGGGAAGTGTGGGGGAGCGGAGTGAGTGAAGCGAACAGAGCAGGAAGAACCCACCCCAGATGGTTTACCACCATAAAGAATCAGTGAGGTAGAATGTTCATGGATGCAAAGACAAGGTGTCTGAACTCTAAATACTTGACTCAAGTCACAGCATCTAATTTTATGGTTATGGGCTATTCAATGTCTTTCCAGGGCTATATTACACTCATAAAAGTAAAATATGCTGAAGTGTTAATGTAGCTTCACCTTCAGCAGTAAAAGGCCTTTGACTGCGGGTGAGTAAGTGGGGGTGGGGATATCTTTCCAGCATATTCAACATTACAAAACAAAGCACACTAATGCATAACTTAAAAAAGTTATTAGTTTGAATCTTGGAAATTGCCTTACATAGATTTAACTCAGTGTATTTGTTCCTTGTGAACCTTTGCAACTTCAGGTGAAATTCAGCTGTGCAAGTTCTTTAGGTAGTGGGATAAGAACTTTTGCAGGAGCAGCAGTAGTCAGACTTACATGTGCTTGTTTCAGTGGACTTAACTTGGTGTATTTGTTCCTTATGAACCTTTGCAACTACAGGTGAAATTCAGCTATGTAAGTTCTTTAGGTAATGGGATAGGGTCTATATTAGATGAACAAATGTTCATCTTAGAGAACGCTCACATGAGCGAATATTGCCAAACTCAAAACAGCAATTGTGAGATCGTGGTACAGTGAGGATGGGAATATTTGCCCTTTCCTCACTGTTGTGCAATCTTGGAGTCGGAATATATATTTGGGGGGGGGGGGGGTGCGCAGCAATTGCAGTTTCGAGTATCTGGATATTTGCTCATGTGAGCGTTCGCTAAGATGAACTTTTGTTCATTTACTATAGACTCGTGGAATAAGATTACTTTTGCAGCAACAGAAGTAGTCAGAATTACATGTGCTTGTTTCAATAGATTTAACTCAGTGTATTTGTTCCTTGTCAACCTTCGCAACTGCATAAAATAATAATATTAATACTACTGCTACTGCTACTACTGTTACTACTGCTACTACTACTATTACTACTGCTACTACTACTACTACTACTAATAATAATAATAATAATAATAATAATAATAATAAATGAAGTACTCAAACATTACGTGAAGAAATACAATCCAGTATCCAATGCAGTCACACACTAGCACTAAGCTTACAAGACTTGGAGATAAAATGCTTGTTCTGTCTGTGTTTGAAAATGAAACCTCTGTTAAGTCTACTATACCCGATCTACTGTGGTTATCTTACTATGTTTTTGGATGAGGCTCCTGTTTGGACTTGAAAATCTCACTAACCTCTATGGAGTGTGCTGAGTCAGAGATGCTGCTGTTCTTTTCTCTCTATTTGCCTGGGACTAAGTTAAACTAAGTATTTATGCATTGAAGACATGCTGGAATTTATTTTCCTCTCAAGCCTTTAGCCAACTAGACAGATCACTGGCACTGCAGTGCAACATGGAGGGGCAGGTATTGCACTCCTGAGTGTGTTGTCCTTCAGATGAGACTAAACCGAGGTCCCATCTTAATGGAGATGTTAGCATGAAACTACGAAAATGTAAATTTATGCTGATGCAAAAGATCCCATGGCACCTACTGAAAAAAGCAGGGGATGTTCATTTATGCCCTGGCCAGTTTTCCCATAGTAGTATAAATACCACCTTGGATCTCCCCTGAAAACAGGCTATTGGCCTAGTGGGAATAATCTAATCAACAAAAGAATAAATACATAAAATAATAATATAATAAAGCTACAATAAATAATTACCAAATACAGCAACATAAGCCATTATTTTTTCTGTCATCACTATGTTCATATGAAACATTTGGTTTTATTTTCTCCAAGAAAGTGTAATACTGTGGCATATGTATAAGCAGCTCTGTCTAAAAGTGAAGAGCTTCAGTTAATTTATTTTGGTATCTTGCGACTGATGACTTATTTTACTAGTGAAAAGTATCCTCACAGTATTTGTGTGACTGTTGTTATCCATTACGTTAGAAAGAAAAAAAAAATATCATATATTATAAATTACTATGTGGAGTGTCTCATTGATATTGGTATAGGAATAATAATTTGATTAATTGCAGAATGAGCCATGATACAGCAAAGAGGTAGTGTCACTACAGAGATATCAGTAACCCTGTCTGGAAAACGTGTGTGTGTGTGTGTGTGTGTGTGTGTGTGTGTGTGTGTGTGTGTGTGTGTGTGGTTGGGTGTGTGGTGTGTGGGTGTGTGCGTGTGTGCACATGTGTGCGTGTGCATGTGTGCATGTGTGTGTGTGTGTGTGTGTGTGTGTGTGTGTGTGTGTATGTGTGTGTGTGTGTGTGGTATGAGAAAATAGTTTAGTTAAGTCTCAGTTACTGTTAAGTTTTCATTAGGAGACAATGGGCTCATACTGGAAGAGTGCTGAAATCCTGAAGAATCAGTGATTATAACTGCACTCCATAGCTTGCAGTGCAAAGCTTATTAAGATATTACAGGTACTTGTCACAACCCAAGGCAGGAGTGCACATTTTCTATAAGTCTGTAA
>NC_056731.1:1673297943-1673305443 GCF_019279795.1 Protopterus annectens | reverse complement strand
ACATAACTAAAGAAAGCCTTGTGATTATCCTTAGTGTCCTGTGCAATTGTTCTCTCGAAGCTGACCTTAGATGATTTTATGAGTGCCCATAGTTTTTTGATAATACTGATCAGAGATGCCTTCCCTTTTTGGGATTTTGCTCTATCATGTAGTAGCTTCCTCCTTCTGTTGTATAGTTTGTTTATGGCTGGGGTCCACCAGACAGGATGCCTAACTTTGGAGGATTGGGTCTTGGTTTTATTTGGGATTGCATGATCCATGCATTCCTGAAGGTGTTCATAGAATGCGTTTATAAAGGATTCTGTGGTCTGGGCCATATTTTCCACAGGCCCGGGGGCTTTGAAGGATTCCACCTCGGTTTTGAGGAGTGTGAAATTTGCTTTAGAGAAGTTTTTCACTGTGGTTTTCAGGGCAGGGGGTGGAGTCGGGATGTGAATATCCAGTGAGATTAGTTTATGTTCTGATCTTACCAGTGAGGGATACACTTCTGGTCTGGAGCATAGAGTCCCCATGTTGGTGATGATCAGGTCCAGTATGTTTTCCCCTCTTGTGGGAGTGGCAACAAGTTGTTCCATAGCATTTGAGTTTATAAATTCTAGGAACCTTCGGGCTAGGGTGTTGGAGTTAGAGTAATGCTCCCAGTCTATGTTAGGGTAGTTGAAGTCGCCCAATATAATGGTGTTTGGAGAGACCTTCATATTTTCCAGTGTTCTCAGGAAGGCTGAGTGGGGTTCCTGGGTTTGGGAGGGTGGTCTGTAGCAGGCTATAAACTAGAAGGCAGTTTTACCCACTGTTAGTTGCACATGGATAGTCTCTGATGCTTCGTGATGTGCCACCAACCTGGAGGTGTGGGTATCTTTGACGAATATTGATACTCCCCCTCCTTTTGTGGTTCGGTCCATGTTTTGGGGCCGAACAACATGGTATGAAGTATAACCTGGTATGCTGGGGTGCTCTCAGAAGCCTTGAAACAGGTTTCTGTTACTGCACAGATATCGATGTTCTCCATGCTAAGGAGAGTTTTGAGTGCGTGCATCTTGAGGTTTAGACTTCTGGCATTGAGTAGCATTACTCTTAGTTTCTTATCCCTTGTGATACCTATGAAGGTGGGTTTATCTTTTGAGCCTTGCCTAAAAAAGGCACTATGGGGGTGGCAAGAGCCTTTGCCAATATCCAAAAGCCTAGGGGTGACAGGTGAAAGCCGTCCCTAGCGAAGCATCGTGGCTTGTCGGGCATGTCATCCCAGGCAGACAGGCATTAAATCCCCTTTGAATGACACCAATACTTAAGCCAATTGTTGAAATTGATCATCTTGTCTTCATATTGTGGCATCATTCTTGGTGAGGGTAAGATGCTACTCAAGGTCAGGGTCATACCGGCCTGGGCTGCACGCTCAGAGAGCTCCTCTATGTCTCTTTTCATGTAGTCTAGGGAGGTACGTCTCAGCTCATTCACACCAGCATGGACAATGACTGAGTCATATTTGTACTTGCCTTGGAGTGACCTGAGTGCTTGTGTTATGTGGTGGATCCTAGCGCCCAACAGGCAGCTCACCGTGACCTTCTCCTTGTTCAGCCTGGTGAGCGGGACGTCAGTGTGCCTGACGATAGAGTCACCTATTACAAGTGTATCAGGTGTGTTGTTTAGCCTTAAGGGCTGTGACTGTTCGGCACACTGGCTTTGTGAGCTATGTGTTGCACGTGTTTTGTTTTGGGGTAGCGGTTCCTTGGGTGTCTGCTTTGGAGGTCTCTGCTGCTTAGGCAGATTTTTATTTAGAGCCTCTGAGTATGTTTTTGTGTGTTTATGTGTTTGGTTTGCTGTCATGGTAGGTCTATGTGAGACTGGAATTGTTGTGAGTGTGGTTTCCATCTCTTCCTGACTGGTTACACCAGTACTGAGTTGAGAGAGCTTAGCCTCCAGTTTGGCTATATGTTTGTATCTCTCACATGTGTTGGAATTTGTTGGGAGGAGGAGAGGGTTGTCTGTGTACATGAGGCAGTTGTAACATTGCCTCAAGATTCCCAGATTCACCAGCTGGACCAGAGAGGAGATTGACAACTGACCTTTGGACATGGTAGAATAGTATTGGGAATTCCTTTATAATTGAAAAAAAGGGCCAATGGGGAACAAAGTACTCAAGGGGAGTTTGTGAGGGTGTAGTGCTTTTAATTTTTTAGTGCTGACTTATATAATTGCTTTAGTGAGCAAGTGCCAGGCTTTAGAGTGGGAATAGGGTGTTTATTATGAGATCTAGATCAGTTCTAAGGGAAAAAGTGAAGAGCAGACTTTGTGGAGCCAAGAATGGTTTAAACCCAATTAAGCGGCACTGCCTGATGCTGTTCTATGCGCAAAATCGTGCAAAGCCACGTTAAAGCGGGTTTTATACAGGGGGACTTGAAAGAGCTAGAAATTGGCCCAAAATGGCCAATAGATCACCAGATTCTTGAGCTGGGAACACTCCTCCAGGGATGGATAGGCTGCTCCAAGCTCCACAGTGCCGCTGGTGAACAAAGAAGCCTCCCTTTATCCAAGAAAGGAAATGGGAAACACATGAACTTTCCAAAAGTCCAGAATACAGCAAAGCCTGTATTTGGACTACTCTAGGTCAGGAAAGACGGGAAACAAGGAACATTTTTTTTCTTTTTTGCAACAAACAGCAGGAAAATGCAGTAAATATGTAACACAGGCTAGCGCACTTGAGTGTGTAGCCTCAACAGGTAAATGCAACAAACAGGACAAACTTTAAAAGTGCAGGTGCAAAAACAACTTTAAACAGTTTAAAACAGTTCAAGAAGCAGAAATACTTGCAGTTTAGCTAGATCAGACAGTCGCCCAGGTAGTAGCAGGAAAAAAACACTTTTATCAGGTTAGCAGTCACTCTTTTAGCCTCTCTGCTGCTAGCACCACTCTGCTGGACCACAAGGAGCTTAGCTGAGTAGTAACAAGTGCACAAACCGTGCCAAAGCGGGTTTTATACAAGGGTACTTGAAAGAGCTAGAAATTGGCCCAGAATGGCCAATAGACTACCAGATTCTTGTGCTGGGAACACTCCTCCAGGGATAGATAGGCTGCTCTAAGCTCCCCACTGCCACTGGTGAACAAAGAAGCCTCCCTTTATCCAAGAAAGGAAATGGGCAACACAGGAACTTTCCAAAAGTCCAGAATACAGCAAAGCCTGTATTTGGACTTAGCGTACTTGAGTGTGTAGCCTCAACAGGTAAATGCAACAAACAGGACAAACTTTAAATTACAAGCGCAAAAGCACGCTAAAGATGGCTTTAAAGCAGGGGGTTAGAAAAAGATAGGAAATGGCCCAAAATGGCCAATAAGCTACAGGTCACTGGGCTGGAACCACTCCTCAAGGGACAGATAGGCTGCTCAGAGCTCCCCACTCTCACTGGTGAACAAAGAAGCTTCCTCCTATCCAAATAAGGATATGGGCAACACAGGAACTATGACACAGCCCAGAGATCAGCAATACCTGAAGACTGGACTATTCTAGTTCAGTAAAGGCGGGAAACAAGGATTTTTTTTTTTTTACAAAGTAGCAGAAATTAGGTACAGAAACACAGTAAATGCTTTAATTTGGCTAGCGCACTTGAGTGTGTAGCCTACCAGTTAAACTAAGCAAAAACAAACTTTAAAAGTGCAAAAAAACTAAACTCAGAAATACAAGCAGGAATGCAATAAAACAACTTTGCAGAGGTTATTTAGTTAAAGAAACAGAGAAGTCTATATATACAGAAAAGCAGCTAAAACACACAAAAGGAGAAACAGAAGGCCTTATCAAATGTTTTCTCTGTACTAGGTAGAATGAACTAATGACACTAGACTGGGAGGAGTGTCACAGATCAGATTTATAGTAGGGGCGGGCAACTGCAAAGCCACCAAGTATATGAGCAAGACACCAACTGGGCGGGAGGGTGGGGACAATAGCCTACAGCCAGTAGCACTAGAGAAAGCCACAAACAGATAAAGATTTGTAAAATACACTTGAAGACTAAAAAGCAGACAATAAAAGTGTTATATATTAATTGTTAAAAACAAGAATCTGTATAAATAATCGAAAAAAAACAGGATACTTATATATCTCAGCTAACAGCTGCAGTCAACAACTCTTATCCACTCTGCTCAGTGTGTATAGACAGAAACCCTATCAAAGTTAGGGCTTAAATACCAGAACAACTTTTTTTTTTACAAGAACACAAAAGTACCAGCCCCCACTCAGCAGACTATTAACACACTATGGCCAAGTTAAAGAGAGGCTTCAGCTAGAAACAATAGCCTACAGTCAGTAGCACTAGAGAAAGCCACAAACAGATAAAGATTTGTAAAGATACAGAATGCTTTTAACTGCAGACAAATCAGTTATTTGTGCAGATTAGTTAATAGCAATAAAATACACTCGAAGACTAAAAAGCAGACAATAACAGTGCTATATATTAATTGTTAAAAACAATAATCTGTATAAATAATCGAAAAAAAACAGGATACTTATATATCTCAGCTAACAGCTGCTGTCAACAACTCTTATCCACTCTGCTCAGTGTGTATAGACCTACAGTATATCAAATGAATGCAGGTGAGTGAAAGAACATTATCAAAAGCCTAATATCCTTTGAATGAACTCAGAAGTAATAAGTACATGGAGATAACTAATAGTTATAGCTATAGGTTGATAACCTATCTACAGAAGAGTACTGGACACGTGTTGCTGACAGGAAGTTGTATGCTTTAGTGTACAATTATTTCTATGACATTCATACAGTTTCTGGAAACTTGATGGAATGATGAAAAGTTGAAGGCTTATGTCTGAAGACAGATTACTATAGATTACAATGATTTTGCTACCAAAAGTCTATATCATATTCAAACAACAGCTATATTATTGAATAAGGTACAGATTAAAAAGACAGAAAGAATGTTCTTAACTTTTCTGTGTCATTCTAATAAGCCTAGGATAGCATAGCAAAATCATACTGGAACACAGAAAAATTAGATTTCCTGATATACAAACCTATGAAATTGCTTTTAGTATTAAAGCAGACATACTAGCTAAATAATGAATGATGCAAACTGGAGAAACTATATTTGAATCTCTCAAATGGAAATAGATTTAAAATATCTAGGTTAAACAGAGATTTGAATGCCAATAAACTTTGGTTAATAATCATCCATTTTCAATACACTACACATATTTTTAAATCTAAGTAATTAAGCATTATGTTTAAATATTTAATTGTGTGTGTGTGTGTGTGTGTGTGTATGTGTGTGTGTGTGTGTGTGTGTGTGTGTGTGTATGTGTGTGTGTGTGTGTGTATGTGTGAATGTGTATATATATATATGTATATATATATATATATATATATATATATATATATATATATATATATACACTTATTGAAAACTGCCAGTGAAGATAAAATATTAAATATGAAGGGGAAACAAAACTGGCCTGGTATAATTGAATGTAGAGGACTAAAGTTAAATCCACCAAAAAAGTTGTGGAAGAGCTCAATATATCTAATATTAGTTGATTTTGCCTACATTCAGTAAAAGAGTACATTATAAATAGAATTCAAGGTTTTAATAAATATGGCTTAAAATAATATCCAATAGTTTGAATTCTAAGTGGCTTCGTGGAGTAGGGGGATGCAGTTCTTAAAACAACAAACAGGAGCCAGAAGTGGTAAAGCAAAAGGACAGACAAAAAAACAAAACAAAAAAAAAAAAAACAAAAACAAAAGCTGTGTGTTGAAATCCAATGTTTATTAAGCACTTTCATCTACACTTGAAAAATAGGACTTGCTTAGAATGGTGAAGAGGGATACAGTTCTTGCTGTGCCCAGTATGGGGCATGTTTGATCAGTGGCATTGGTGCTGGAGGGGCTGCAGGTGGTCTATGGGAGTGACTAATGACAGTTTACCCATCCTGGTGGGAAGGAGACAGCCTAA
Organism: Protopterus annectens; assembly: GCF_019279795.1. Lineage (NCBI taxonomy): Eukaryota > Metazoa > Chordata > Ceratodontiformes > Protopteridae > Protopterus > Protopterus annectens. The sequence goes on along the minus strand of NC_056731.1, from coordinate 1,673,299,488 downwards.
GCTTACTGCACTAGAATAGTGTTATAAGCATAACACACTATGTGCCTCTTAGTCACGAAGTAGCACATATGCCTACCAAGATTAGTGATTGCTGAGCTCACAAGGCTGGTGTAGAGTGAGAGATGTTAGGGCACACACTCTGACAGGGGTATGATATTGCATCAGTATCCCCAGTTGCATCATTGGCCCCAAACATTGGGTCAGGTTCAGTATAAAAGAGCTTAAGGCAGGTCTAGTTTACCCAGTAAATGATGAGAGAAGCTGTTGTCAGTTGCGTGAAGGAAGAAAACAACAATAACAACAAAATATTTTTGTATTTTACCCATAAGATAACATACTTTGGTTGCACAAATAAATCTGTGTTATCAAGTCTATATAAAATAATAATAAGCCAGGTTCATATATTACAGATAATTATTGGGCAGATATATTTGAATATCAAGAAACAAATTATACTCTAGAAACACACACTCATGTTAAAATCCATAAACTTACTACTTATTTCTTGTTTTGGAGGATATATACATGAAAAATTTTGAATAGAGCATTTTATACACCTGAGAAATTATCTAAAATCTGCATTTCGTCTATCCTGATCCCTGGCTGCTGTGTGCTCCTGCCCTGGTGTGCTTACTCTGAAAGTTCTTAACTTAATCCCTACTTTGAACCTTGGCCTGCCTCTCGCCCTACTGGTATCGGATGATTCCTGGCCTTGCCTACAGTGACTGGAAATCTGCCTGCCTCCTATATTCCTCCACATTCAAGAAACTGAAAAAAGTTCTTAACTTAATCCCTACTTTGAACCTTGGCCTGCCTCTCGCCCTACTGGTATCGGATGATTCCTGGCCTTGCCTACAGTGACTGGAAATCTGCCTGCCTCCTATATTCCTCCACATTCAAGAAACTGAAAAAAGTTCTTAACTTAATCCCTACTTTGAACCTTGGCCTGCCTCTCGCCCTACTGGTATCGGATGATTCCTGGCCTTGCCTACAGTGACTGGAAATCTGCCTGCCTCCTATATTCCTCCACATTCAAGAAACTGAAAAAGTTCTTAACTTAATCCCTACTTTGAACCTTGGCCTGCCTCTCGCCCTACTGGTATCGGATGATTCCTGGCCTTGCCTACAGTGACTGGAAATCTGCCTGCCTCCTATATTCCTCCACATTCAAGAAACTGAAAAAAGTTCTTAACTTAATCCCTACTTTGAACCTTGGCCTGCCTCTCGCCCTACTGGTATCGGATGATTCCTGGCCTTGCCTACAGTGACTGGAAATCTGCCTGCCTCCTATATTCCTCCACATTCAAGAAACTGAAAAAAGTTCTTAACTTAATCCCTACTTTGAACCTTGGCCTGCCTCTCGCCCTACTGGTATCGGATGATTCCTGGCCTTGCCTACAGTGACTGGAAATCTGCCTGCCTCCTATATTCCTCCACATTCAAGAAACTGAAAGTAGGTAGTGGGCTTTGCATAGTTGATTCATTAAGCCTCTACCAAGTCTACCTACTGTGTCCAATAGTTTGCCTGTGCTTGTGTGCCTAAGG